>NC_137687.1:26343779-26368779 GCF_963989245.1 Nansenia antarctica
CTCGGTTCGACACAAGTCCAGACGGGTGTTAAGTGACATGTACGATGGAGGGTGTGTGTGACTCCGACTCAGTCTGACTTGTATCGATTATTATTATTATTATTATTATTTTATTTTTTTGCCTGAGTCATTAGAAGCGACTTGGCCTCTCGTCATAAAACCCCATTACATACACACAAATAACTGCACTTTTACTCTCTTCCGTTTTTCCCTCCCCCCCACGGCATCAAATGTTTTCCACTCCATAAAATACCTTAAAGACATTTTGGGAACGGACTGTGCCGGTGTGATGTCGTGCTGAAAAAGGGTCTGACTCTATTTCCGACCCGTGCCTTTCTCTCCCCTCTTTCCTCTCCTCCTGCGTCGTTCCCCCTCTTTCCTGTCGTTCGTTTAACGGCTCCGTCTGAAAGTGTTCGGCTGGAAGAAGAGCGGGGGTGTGGCTGCTCGTCAACTCCGCTAAAAGACCGAAAGTGGTTCAGAAACTGTCTGACTCACCAGCAAAACACTGTGTGTGTGTGTGTGTGTGTGTGTGTGTGTGTGTGTGTGTGTGTGGTGTGTGTGAGTGTGTGTGAGTGTGGTGTGTGTGAGTGTGTGTGAGTGTGGTGTGTGTGAGTGTGTGAGTGTGTGTGTGTGGTGTGTGAGTGTGAGTGTGTGTGTGTGTGTGTGTCTGAGTTGATGATTGATTATGAATCGTGTTTGACGAGCAGTAAAAAAGGTCAGTAGATTAGCCTTAAAACCGGACTGAATACAAATCAGTGTAGTTAAGCGTCGATGCCGTTCAACACACACGCACACACTACACACACACACACCCACACACACACTACACCCACACACTACACCCACCCACCCACGCACACACTACACCCACACACACACACACCCACACACACACACAAACCACCCACCCACTCACACTACACACACGGACCCACCCACCCACCCACACACTACGCACACACACACACACCACGCCCCCACACGCCCACCCACCGACACACACACACTAGCCATTGAACTACCCTGATCCCCCCTGACTTCTCCTCAGCCCACCTTTTGTGTCGTCCCGGCGACGGATGAGACCTGACAGGTTTGATTGACAGGTTGACAGACAGGCGTCATATCACAGCCCAGCTTCCTCTCTCTGTGTGTGCGTGCGTGCGTCCGTCCGTGCGTGCGTGCGTAGTGTGCGTCTGTATGTGACAGGCGTCATGTCACCGCCCCTCCCTGCAGCCTCCAGGCCTCAGATAGAGAGGGCTGTGTAGAGATGCAGCACTAATGGAGCGGTAATAGCTGTTTGAAGAGTCCGTGTGTGTGTGTGTGTGTGTGTGTGTGTGTGTGTGTATCAAACGTACCATTCCTCATTCCATTCTCTGTGTTAGAATGAGCCAGGCTCACTACCTCCACCAGCCTCCCCTGGTACTTCAGGTGGGCTCATCAGAGAAGCTGGTGCACTAATAATGTTGTTGTGTAATGTTGTTGTTGTGTAATGTTGTTGTTGTTGTTGTTGTGTAATGTTGGTGTTGTTGTTGTTGTGTAATGTTGTTGTTGTTGTTGTTGTTGTGTAATGTTGTTGTTGTTGTTGTGTAATGTTGTTGTTGTTGTTGTGTAATGTTGTTGTTGTTGTTGTGTAATGTTGTTGTTGTTGTTGTGTAATGTTGTTGTTGTTGTTGTGTAATGTTGTTGTTGTTGTGTAATGTTGTTGTTGTTGTGTAATGTTGTTGTTGTTGTTGTTGTGTAATGTTGTTGTTGTTGTTGTGTAATGTTGTTGTTGTTGTGTAATGTTGTTGTTGTTGTGTAATGTTGTTGTTGTTGTGTAATGTTGTTGTTGTTGTGTAATGTTGTTGTTGTTGTTGTTGTGTAATGTTGTTGTTGTTGTGTAATGTTGTTGTTGTGTAATGTTGTTGTTGTTGTGTAATGTTGTTGTTGTTGTTGTTGTGTAATGTTGTTGTTGTTGTTGTTGTGTAATGTTGTTGTTGTTGTTGTTGTGTAATGTTGTTGTTGTGTAATGTTGTTGTTGTTGTGTAATGTTGTTGTTGTTGTGTAATGTTGTTGTTGTTGTTGTTGTTGTTGTTGTGTAATGTTGTTGTTGTTGTGTAATGTTGTTGTTGTTGTTGTTGTGTAATGTTGTTGTTGTTGTTGTGTAATGTTGTTGTTGTTGTGTAATGTTGTTGTTGTTGTTGTTGTGTTCCTTCAGGTGGGCTGGTTGGAGGATCAGGTGTACCAGCTGGAGTTTGCCTTCCTGAAGAACAAGGCCCGGTTAGCCATCAGGAGGCAGACAGCCCTGGAGAAGAGGAACATCGCCGGGGGAGGAGGAGGAGGAGCCGGAGGAGCTACAGACACAATGGACAAGGAGCTTCCCACTCAGGCCCCTCCCACATCCACTATGTCCCCTCCCACATCAACTCAGGCCCCTCCCACATCCACTCAAGCCACTCCCACACATGCGGGGGGTAGGGTAGGATGGGACTGGACATGACAGGGCAGGGTAGGACAGGGTAGGACAGGACAGGGTAGAACAGGACAGGACGGGGTAGGGTAGGACAGGGTAGGACAGGACGGGGTAGAACAGGACAGGACGGGGTAGAACAGGACAGGACAGGGTAGGACAGGACGGGGTAGGACAGGACAGGACAGGGTAGGACAGGGTAGGACAGGACGGGGTAGAACAGGACAGGACAGGGTAGGACAGGACGGGGTAGGACAGGACAGGACAGGGTAGGACAGGGTAGGGTAGGACAGGACAGGGTAGGACAGGACAGGACAGGACAGGACAGGACAGGGTAGGACAGGGTAGGACAGGACAGGACAGGACAGGACAGGACAGGGTAGGACAGGACAGGACAGGACAGGACAGGACAGGGTAGGACAGGACAGGACAGGACAGGACAGGACAGGACAGGACAGGACAGGACAGGGTAGGACAGGACAGGACAGGACAGGACAGGATAGGACAGGACAGGGTAGGACAGGACAGGACAGGACAGGGTAGGACAGGGTAGGACAGGAGAGGACAGGACAGGACAGGAGGGGACAGGACAGGGTAGGACAGGACAGGGTAGGACAGGACAGGGTAGGGTAGGACAGGACAGGACAGGACAGGGTAGGACAGGACAGGGTAGGACAGGACAGGGTAGGGCAGGACAGGGTAGGGCAGGGCAGGAGGGGACAGGACAGGGTAGGGTAGGGTAGAGTAGGGCAGGACAGGACAGGGCAGGACAGGACAGGACAGGACAGGGTAGGACAGGACAGGGCAGGGCAGGACAGGACAGGGTAGGACAGGGCAGGGTAGAGTAGGGCAGGGTAGGACAGGGCAGAGCAGGACAGGACAGGACAGGGCAGGAGGGGACAGGACAGGGTAGGGTAGGGTAGGGCAGGGCAGGAGGGGACAGGACAGGGTAGGACAGGACAGGGTAGGGCAGGGCAGGGCAGGAGGGGACAGGACAGGGTAGGGTAGGGCAGGGTAGGACAGGGTAGGACAGGACAGGGTAGGGCAGGACAGGACAGGGTAGGACAGGACAGGACAGGACAGGGTAGGACAGGACAGGACAGGACAGGACAGGGTAGGACAGGACAGGGCAGGACAGGGTAGGACAGGACAGGACAGGACATGGTAGGACAGGACAGGACAGGACAGGACAGGGTAGGACAGGACAGGACAGGACAGGGTAGGACAGGACAGGGCAGGACAGGGTAGGACAGGACAGGACAGGACATGGTAGGACAGGACAGGACAGGGCAGGACAGGACAGGAGAGGACAGGACAGGACAGGACAGGATAGGACAGGACAGGACAGGACAGGACATGGTAGGACAGGACAGGACAGGACAGGACAGGACAGGGTAGGACAGGACAGGGCAGGACAGGGTAGGACAGGACAGGACAGGACATGGTAGGACAGGACAGGACAGGGCAGGACAGGACAGGAGAGGACAGGACAGGACAGGGTAGGACAGGACAGGACAGGACAGGACAGGACAGGACAGGGTAGGACAGGACAGGACAGGACAGGACAGGACAGGACAGGGTAGGACAGGGTAGGACAGGACAGGACAGGACAGGACAGGACAGGACAGGACAGGACAGGACAGGAGAGGACAGGACAGGACAGGGTAGGACAGGACAGGACAGGACAGGACAGGGTAGGACAGGACAGGACAGGACAGGACAGGACAGGACAGGACAGGGTAGGACAGGGTAGGACAGGACAGGACAGGACAGGACAGGACAGGACAGGACAGGACAGGACAGGAGAGGACAGGACAGGACAGGGTAGGACAGGACAGGACAGGACAGGACAGGGTAGGACAGGACAGGACAGGACAGGACAGGACAGGACAGGGTAGGACAGGGTAGGACAGGACAGGACAGGACAGGGTAGGACAGGGTAGGACAGGACAGGACAGGACAGGACAGGGTAGGACAGGACAGGGTAGGACAGGACAGGACAGGACAGGACAGGACAGGGTAGGACAGGACAGGACAGGACAGGAGAGGACAGGACAGGGCAGGACAGGACAGGACAGGGTAGGACAGGACAGGGCAGGACAGGACAGGACAGGGTAGGACAGGACAGGACAGGGTAGGACAGGGCAGGGGAGGGTAGGACAGGGTAGGGTAGGGTAGGACAGGACAGAGTAGGGCAGGACAGTACAGGACAGCCCCCCCCCACCTCATCTCTAGCAGGGTCCTCTCCCCCCCCCCTCGACCTCATCTCTAGGATCCTGCCCCCCCCCCCCCCCCCCCCCAGGGTCCTGTCCCAGCCCCCCTCCTCCACCTCATCTCTAGGGTCCTCCTCCTCATCTCTAGGCCCCCCCCCCCAGGGTCCTGTCCCAGCCCATTACTCTGGGCTGGCAGTAATAAACAGCCTGTGCAGCCTTGCTCTGATTTAAGACTCCTCCTCTCCAACTCCTCATTGTTTACTTGTTAGGACACAGTGTGTCTCTCTAGCACTCTGTGTGCGTGCGCGTGCGTGTGAGTGTGCATGACTGTGTATTTGTGTGTACACGTGTGTGTGTGTGTCTGTATGTGTGATGGTCTGTGTGCGCTTGGGGACCCATCGATTGGCCTAGGGGGAACCTTGTGAGTACACGATCACGGAGGTCGTGAACGGCCAGTCAGCATACAGCTTCCCCTGGGACGGCCAATCACAGCCAGGAGCTCAGGAGGAGTATCGACAGTCTCAGTCTCTCTCTCCATCTCTATTTCTAGCTCTTTTCTCTCCCTCTCTCTTTCTTAACAGAAACATAACAGTACCAATAACAACAGTGGTAACAGTCTATGAGTATAACTAGGGCTGGGTTAAAAAAATCGATTTCCCGATTCTGAATCGATCTTCATTAAATGAGCGATTATCGATTCATAAATCCCGAGATCGATCTTTCATTTTTTTTTATTATTTTTTTTTGCTTGCAGCTTCAACCCGCAACGAGATCTCGTGGCCAGATCTCGCGCTACAATAATTTATCATATCTCACGCAACGTGAGGTCTCAACACTAAAATCTAAAAACATGGCGATGGCAGGGACACTCAAGTCACCACCAGGCTTAAAGTCAGATGTCTGGGTGCATTTTGGATTTTAAAAATGTGACGATAGAGATGAGCTGGACAAAAGCAAAGTCATATGTAAATAAAAAGTACATTCATGTAACTGCTTTGGAGTCAATTCATTGATATGTTTAACAATGCTACATGTTATAGGGTTCCTTGAACCATTTATAGCATTAGTTCGGAGAATCTCTTTCATATTCAAGCAAAAAATGTATATTGTAACTAGATCGAATCGGAATCGAATCGTTTTGGGAAATCGGTGGCGATACCCAGCCCTAAGTATAACTACTCATAGACTTGTTATAACTACTACTACCAAAGTCTGGGTATTTATAACAAGCCTATGAGTTGTTATAACAAGTCTGAGTCGTTATAACTACGATAACGACTCATAGACTTGTTAGTTAGTAGGGGGCATCAGAGGGGGTACTTTATAGTAGGGGGTATCTTAGGGGGTCATTTATAGTAAGGGGCATCAGAGGGGGTAATTTACTTCTGACTTATCCTTTTAACTTTTTGAGAGAGAGAGAGTCCAGCTCAATGGAAATCCATGACCTCTGCTCTGCACCTTTAAGAGCAGCAGTGTGGTAGACACACGGCACAGGAGTGTTGCGTAAGGCGTGGCGTTGTGACGACGACTAAAGTGGAGAGATTGATAAGTCAGGCGTGGTGGCAAACTCCCTTTCTCTTCAGTAATCTCTCACAACACAACAACTGTTGCATTTGTCCTCTACCCCTCTGGACCTCTACCCCTCTGGACCCTCTACCCCTGTGGACCTCTGGACCTCTGGACCTCTGGACCTCTACCGCTGTGAGCCCTCTACCCCACTGGACCTCTACCGCTGTGAGCCCTCTACCCCTCTGGACCTCTGGACCTCTGGACCCTCTACCCCTCTGGACCTCTACCCCTCTGGACCTCTACCCCTCTGGACCTCTACCCCTCTGGACCTCTACCCCTCTGGACCCTCTACCCCTCTGGTCCTCTACCCCTCTGGACCCTCTACCCCTCTGGTCCTCTACCCCTGTGGACCCTCTACCCCTCTGGACCTCTACCCCTCTGGACCCTCTACCCCTGTGGACCCTCTACCCCTCTGGACCCTCTACCCCTCTGGACCCTCTACCCCTGTGGACCTCTACCCCTCTGGACCCTCTATCCCTCTGGGCCTCTACCCCTGTGGACCTCTACCCCTCTGGACCTCTACCCCTCTGGACCCTCTACCCCTCTGGACCTCTACCCCTCTGGACCCTCTACCCCTCTGGACCCTCTACCCCTCTGGACCCTCTACCCCTGTGGACCTCTACCCCTCTGGACCTCTATCCCTCTGGACCTCTACCGCTGTGGACCTCTACCCCTCTGGACCCTCTACCCCTCTGGACCCTCTACCCCTCTGGACCTCTACCCCTCTGGACCCTCTACCCCTCTGGACCCTCTGGACCCTCTACCCCTCTGGACCTCTACCCCTCTGGACCCTCTACCCCTGTGGACCTCTATCCCTCTGGACCCTCTACCCCTGTGGACCTCTACCCCTGTGGACCTCTACCCCTCTGGACCTCTACCCCTCTGGACCTCTACCCCTCTGGACCTCTATCCCTGTGGTCCTCTACTGACTTAAGGACAATAAAAAAATACTTGGTGTCAACATACAGCACACATACTCAGGTGAGTAGATAAGACCTTCCAACAATTGACTGCATGGCAATATTATTATTGTTATTATTATTATTATTAAGACCTGGATATTTCCCTAAGTGACCTGTTTTTCTTCATCTGTGGTGTACACTTGGTTTTGGATAATGTCGCTGTAAAATGTTTGTTTATTTTCTTTTAAATATTTATAGACGTTTATAGGGTTTGTGTTACAATATAAGTTGAACTTGACAAGTTGACAAGTAAAGATTAATCTTTTATCATTTTTTATTATGGTCAGCTGACTAGCTCTGGTGTTATAGTGTCACCTTTGGTCTCTCTAGATATGGCTTCCTCCAGCAGTCTCCTGTCTGAGGAGCAGCTCCTGTGTTCCATCTGTCTGGATGTGTTCAACGACCCTGTCTCTATTCCATGTGGTCACAACTTCTGCATGGCCTGTATCAGAGGATACTGGGACACCAATGAATTGTGCCAGTGTCCGCTGTGTAAGGAAACGTTCGATCGAAGACCCGAGCTTCGCGTCAACACAACGTTTAGAGAGGTCGTTAAGAAATTCAAGAGAATGGGAGTCGGAGCTAAAGATGAGTCCCCTGCCGAACCTGGACAAGTGCCTTGTGAGATCTGCCCTGGGACGAAGCTCAAGGCTCTGAAGTCCTGCCTGGTGTGTCTGACCTCTTACTGTGAGACTCACCTGGAGCCTCACCAGAGAGTCGCAGCCTTAAAGAGACACAAGCTGATCGACCCTGTGGAGAACCTGGAAGACAGGATGTGTAAGAAGCACGAGAGACTCCTGGAGCTGTTCTGTCGGCGTGACCAGATGTGTGTGTGTCAGTTTTGCACGGAGACAGACCACAAGACTCACGAAACAGTCCCTCTGGAGGAAGAGTGTGGAGAGAGGAAGGTTCAGCTGGGGAAGATGGAGGCAGAAGTTCAGCAGATGATCCAGGAGCGACTGCAGAGGGTTCAGGAAATCAAAAACTCCATGGAGCTCAACAACAGAGACGCAGAGAGAGAGTTAGCAGGCAGCATACAGATCTTTACTGCTCTGATGCTCTCCATTGAGAGAAGCCAGGCTGAGCTCCTTGACACGATCGAGGAGAAGCAGAAAGCATCAGAGAGGCGGGCTGAAGGGCTGATTAAAGATCTGGAGAAGGAAATAACTGAGCTACAGAGAAGAAGCGCTGAGCAGGAGCAGCTCTCACACACCGAGGACCACCTCCGCCTCCTCCAGAGCTTCCCTTCTCTGTCCACCCCTCCGCACACCAAGGACTGGTCTGAGATCAGTGTTCACAGAGATCTCTACGGGGGGACTGTGAGGAGAGCTGTGTCTCAGCTGGAGGAGACACTCATGAGGGAAGTGCAGAAGGTGTTTGATGTTGATCTGAAGACGATTCAGCAATACGCAGTGGACGTGACTCTAGATCCTGATACAGCGCATCCTAAACTCATCGTGTCTGCGGGTGGCAAACGGGTGACACATGGAGACACAAGAAAAAGTCTCCCTGACTCCCCAGAGAGGTTCAGTGAATGTAGTAACATCCTGGGAAAGGAGGGTTTCTCCTCGAGGAGATTCTACTATGAGGTGTCGGTTAAAGACAAGACGGCGTGGGACGTAGGCGTGGCCAGAAAGTCCGTCAACAGGAAGGGGAAGATAAGACTGAGCCCTAGGAACGGATACTGGACTGTATGGTTGAGGAACGGAAACGATTACATGGCTAACAACAGCCATCCGGTCAACCTGTCCCTGAGAGAGAAGCCCCAGAAGGTGGGGGTGTTTGTGGATTACGAGGAGGGTCGGGTCTCCTTTTACAACGTGGAGACCGGGTCTCATATCTACTCTTTCACTGGCTGCACCTTCACTGAGAAACTCTATCCGTTCTTTAGCCCCGGTAATAATGATGGTGGTAAAAACTCTCTCCCTGTGATCATCACTCCTGTCACAGACCAAGTGTGAACCTTTCACTGCTATTGATTATCATTCTTTGGCCAAAAGAAATGATGTATGTTTAAATTGCTACAATTGAAATTAAGTTAGCAAACTCAATGCCTTCTTTTAAATCAATTCTCAAAGATTTACTTTTACAGGATGGCTTTTTTAATAGTACATCTGTGGTTTGTCAAGTTTCTATTCCTCTCACTTTTATTTCACTTGTTTTTATTATACACTTTTTCATCAGGTCTTATGTCCTATGCTTTAAATACATTTTGTTATCAAGTTTATTATCATTGTTTAATGCCTATACTTGATTTTAACTATATGTGGGGATCTCTCACTGTCATTCTTATTAACAAAAATAAGTGAATGAATGGTCTGTAATGTGTGTGTGTGTGTGTGTGTGTGTGTGTGTGTGTGTGTGTGTGTGTGTGTGTGTGTGTGTCTGTGTGTGTGTGTGTGTGTGTGTGTGTGTGTGTGTGTGTGTGTGTGTGTGTGTGTGTGTGTGCGTGTGTGTGTGTGTGTGTGTGTGTGTGTGCGTGTGCGTGCGTGCGCGCGCACATGCGTGTGCATGTGTGTGTGTGTGTAGTCCTAGTCCACATTGTGATCACCCTCCTATCCAGTTTGCAGCTTACAGGACTCTCAAGTATGCACGTGTACACTGACAACCTCAGGTCTTGCACTGAAACACTACACACTATTCACCAGCAGCATTGCATCACTCTTGTTACAGCAATAACAACAGTAAAAAACATAAATAAAACATAAATAATTCTTCCTTCTTCTAGCATGGTGACTGCCAATGGCCCCTGGTCCTAGCATAGGTTTGTTTCTTATGAGAAGAAGAAGAAGAAGAAGGTTCAACCGTTATCATTGCACAGTACAACAACATGTAGTTATGCTCTAGGCCAGGGGTCAGGGGTCAGAGCCATAGAAGACACATGTATTTATGCTCTAGGCCAGGGGTCAGAGCCATAGAAGACACATGTATTTATGCTCTAGGCCAGGGGCCAGGGGTCAGGGGTCAGAGCCATAGAAGACACATGTATTTATGCTCTAGGCCAGGGGCCAGGGGTCAGGGGTCAGAGCCATAGAAGACACATGTATTTATGCTCTAGGCCAGGGGCCAGGGGTCAGGGGTCAGAGCCATAGAAGACACATGTATTTATGCTCTAGGCCAGGGGCCAGGGGTCAGGGGTCAGAGCCATAGAAGACACATGTATTTATGCTCTAGGCCAGGGGTCAGAGCCATAGAAGACACATGTATTTATGCTCTAGGTCAGGGGTCAGAGCCATAGAAGACACATGTATTTATGCTCTAGGCCAGGGGTCAGAGCCATAGAAGACACATGTATTTATGCTCTAGGTCAGGGGTCAGAGCCATAGAAGACACATGTATTTATGCTCTAGGCCAGGGGTCAGGGGCCAGGGGTCAGAGCCATAGAAGACACATGTATTTATGCTCTCGGTCAGGGGTCAGAGCCATAGAAGGCTACCTGGTTAGATAGCGTTCAAGTTGGCTTTGGTTCCTTGTCTCATTCCTGTAGGTGATTTAGTTCACAAACAAGCCCCCTGCCTCTAATTGACTCTGGGACTCCCCCTCACCCCCCTACACCCCCTGTCACACACACTAATCTATATTGGTGTTATATACTTATATATATATGCATTTACAACAATATATTGACATAATAATTACCTACATAATTATTGTTCTACTGCCCCTTTCTGTCATTTGCTTATATAGTGTTGTTTATTACATTGTTGTTGTTTTTTTTCATTATATTGTTGTTGTTTGTGTCTATGTCTCATGCACCAACCACACCAAGTCAATTTCCTGTATGTGCGAATAAACTTGGCAATAAAAATACTTCTGATTCTGAGATTGTCTGAGCTTCCTGTGGCATTGCAGGGCTGGATAAGGCCGAGGAGCAGAGCCTCAGGACCAACTGGCAGAGGAGAGTGTTCTCTGTGTTCACCTCTTGGCATTAGAGAGAGAGAGAGAGAGAGAGAGAGAGAGAGAGGTAGGTTGATAGATAGATAGATAGATAGATAGATAGATAGATAGATAGATAGATAGATAGACAGCCCCAGATACACCCCCTCTCCTGCTACTACAAAGGCCTTTAGCAGGCGAACTCTACAAGCCGACATCAACCAAACACCTTCAACACCATCTACATGTTGGGGTTAGCTACGGTATTATGACTAATCTAACTGTACACATTGATGGGGGGCATCTGTTAGTTAGAGTACAATACAAACAAGCAGGTGTTACATAGACATATGAATGAATAATGAATGAATGAATGGTCTTTATTGTCATTGCTATAGTACAGGTACCAAACAACGAAATTTGGGAGGGGTGGCTCCCCTGGTGCTAGGAAAAAAAAAGAAGAAAAAAAGAAGGGAAAGGAGCTGGTTTACATAAATAAAGGCTATGTACACCATCCACTATACTATACTGTACAGATAAAACGACTAGGGTTGTCATATTGCACATAGTGTTATTGCACATTCATTTAAAGTGTCGCAGTTTGCAGGCTTGAAATGTACATATTTGTGCCTCAGCACTACACCTGATTTTTTCAATCCAGCAGCTGCCATCAATCCGTCCAGACTGTCCAAGGCCCAGAACCTAGGTCTTTGCTGTGTTCAGGGCCTGGATGGCCCTGGGGTAGAAGCTGTGCTTCAGTCTGTTTGTCCTTGCGGCCATGGTCCTGTACCGCCTTTTCGAGGGCAGCCGGGCAAAGTGTTCGTACCCAGGGTGGGTTGGGTCCCTGGAGATCTTGGAGGCCTTCCTGAGACAGCGTGTGTTGTACAGCTCTTCCAGAGAGGGGAGGGGGGCGCCGGTGATCTTCTGGGCCGTTCTCACGACTCTCTGTAGCGCATTCCTCTCTGCGGCTGTGCAGCTGGAGAACCAGTTGCAGATGCAGTATCCTGCATATCCTGCTATGTGCCACAGTTGCAATGCGTCTTAGAGATGGCTCTGCTGTAAAGAGTGCAATGCAAAGGAAGATAATTCATTCGTTCATTATTTGGCTACAATGACGCGTACTTTACAACGCAATCTGACACCTGTTACAAGAGTTGGCCTGTAGGTGGCGCCACCTACAGTTAGTGTTACAAAGCAGTGATCCCCAGTATTACTATGACCGCACCAATGTAAGATGCAAGTTCTGTATGTCTCTGAACAAAATAGTAGACAGAGTAAGATATGTTTACAACTGTATCTGCATGTATCATTTAAAATGAGCTAAAATGTTTAATGTCATCAACAAATCACTCAATAAGTTGAATTGAGTCTATCGTAATGCAAGGATAATAGTTGCAATTGGACTCCCTCTCTCTCTCTTATTTCAAGAGAACGGAGGAAGAGAATGAAAGAGAGAGAGAGACAGAGTAAAGCAGTTGGAGCAGTAGAGGCTGGTGTAGGTAGAGGCTGGTGGAAGTAGAAATCGGAGGACAGGGCTCATTGTAATGCATGGCATGGAATGAGGAATGGTATCAAACACGTGTCTTCCATGTATAACATTAAGCCTGTCCTCCCTTTCATCTCTCTTTCCATCCCTCTCTCTCCCTCCCTCTCTCTCTCCTTCCCGTCCATACCTCCCTCCCTCTCTATCTATCTTCTCTTCCCTCTCCATCCCTCCCTCCCTCCCACCTCCTTCCCATCCCCTGTCCCCCCTCCCTGTCTATCTCCTCTTCCCTCTCCCTCTCTCCCCCTACCTAACTCCCCCTCTCCCTCCCTCTCTCTCTCCCCCCCTCCCTCCCTCTCTCCCTCCCTTCCTCCCTCCCTCTCTATCTCCTCTCCCCCTCTCTCTCTCTCCCTCCCTCTCTCCCCCCCTAGGGTTAGACAGGGTTGACACCTAAACTTGCCAGGGTCAGTGTTGCAATCAGCAATATGGTCACACATTCATTGCACTGCTGAGTAAATTAATGGCATTTATTGAGTGGTCTGAAGGGGGGGAGGTTGGGGGGGAGGTGAGGAGACGTTGGCATTGTAAAGTATTGGCATCTGGAAAAGATTCATTATGCCCAAGGTGGCTTCCGATTGGTAAACAATTATTATAATCCGAGCTTTCATGTATAATTAATGAACATATTAAAGGCCATTGCTACAGAGAGATTGTGACTGATTGTGTGTAGACTGGTGTAATAGACGCAGATTTACATTTAACACTAGAACAGCCGTGTATATTTTACCTACTATAAGAGCCGCCTCCTACTATAAGAGCCGCCTCCGGGGTCAAATGGCCACAATCTTTAGTTTAGTTTAGGTAGTAGCAAGCTGCTACTTACATACAAAGACCACTAGTTAGCGTATCTTGTAAATCAGCCTGCCTCCTACACAGAAAAACTGCAAAATAGCTTTATACTAGCTTATCCTGATGTGATTTAGTAAAAATGTAAGGATATTGGGTGACAAAACGCACATATCTAGGAAAAGTCATGAAAGGAGGGTCCTGAAATGTTCTGTCCTGAAAGATAGAAAAGAAAATTACTCACAGGGTGAAATGACCCCATCCATGGCTGTTCTAGTGTTAAGGCAGATAGGTGGGTGGATAAGTGTAACAGATGAAGGTTACAAATACTCTACAAAAAATGTATTTTATACTAGAAACACCCTACAAATACACCACTACTACTACTTGTCGTTGTTCCCTTGTAGCCTTGTTTCCTTCCCTTGTTTCTTTTCCTTCCTTCCTTCCCTCCTTCCTTCCTTCCCCCCTTCCCTCCCTCCTTCCCTCCTTCCTTCTTTCCCCCCTTCCTTCCTTCCTTCCTTCCCTCCCTCCCTCCTTCCCTCCTTCCTTCCCTCCCTCCTTCCCTCCCTCCCTCCTTCCATCCCTCCTTCCATCCCTCCTTCCTTCCCTCCTTCCTTTCTTCCCTCCTTCCCTCCTTCCTTCCCTCCTACCCATCTGCTTATTAATCTTCACTCGAGGCATTGTTCTTCAAAGGAAGCATGTTTGCGTGAGGAAGGACAGACCTTTGTGAAACAAACAGCTCTGTGTATAAATAGATAAACAACGCGGACCCCCTGTGGATCTCTGCGTTCCCATAAACTTTATTATTTCATGTCGAATGACGAGACGCTTTTTATTTGTGAGAGTGAGTAAAAGAAGGAACACATGAGAACGGTCACGCTTTGAACGAATTCCTTCCCTCCTTCCTCCCTCCCTCCTTAGTCCCTCCCTCCCTCCCTCCTTCCTTCCCTCCCTCCTTCCCTCCCTCCCTCCTTCCTTCCCTCCCTCCCTCCCTCCTTCCTTCCCTCCCTCCCTCCTTCCTTCCCTCCCTCCCTCCCTCCCTCCCTCCCTCCTTCCCTCCCTCCCTCCCTCCTTCCCTCCCTCCCTCCCTCCTTCCTTCCCTCCCTCCTTCCTTCCCTCCCTCCTTCCCTCCCTCCCTCCTTCCCTCCCTCCCTCCTTCCTTCCCTCCCTCCCTCCCTCCCTCCTTCCTTCCCTCCCTCCCTCCTTCCTTCCTTCCCTCCCTCCTTCCTTCCTTCCTTCCTTCCTTCCCTCCCTTCCCTCCTTCCTTCCTTCCTTCCCTCCCTCCCTCCTTCCTTCCTTCCCTCCCTCCCTCCTTCCCTCCCTCCTTCTCTCCTTCCTTCCTACCCATCTGCTTATTAATCTTCAGACGTCGAGGCATTGTTCTTCAAAGGAAGCATGTTTGCGTGAGGAAGGACAGACCTTTGTGAAACAAACAGCTCCGAGTATAAATAGATAAACAACGCAGACCCCCTGTGGATCGCCATGTTCCCATAAATGTTATTATTTCATGTCGAATGACGAGACGAAGATGAGGCGCTTTTTATGTTTGTGAGAGTGAGTAAAAGAAAGGAGACATGAGAACGGTCGCGCTTTGAACCAATTCCTTCGGCGCGGGGCAATTCAACAGGAAAAAAGCTGTTTGCCGTTTGAGAATAAGGAAATGACGGAAGCCATTTGGAACAGGGGACCGCCGATGATCGTCTTGTTAAATGGAAGACGGGGCCGTCAGGAACCCAACAGCGCACACGCACACGCACACGCACACGCATACGCACACCTCGCTGTTCAACAAATGTCAGTCCAGAGATGAAGGCGGTAATGGCACAACTGTCATACGGTAGCAGGGGTGGGAGGGCTTGACGGATGTTCACACAAACAAGAAAGGGTGTGCGTGTGTGTGTGTGCGTGTGTGTCTCCCTCTGTGTGTGTGTGTGTGGGGGGGGGGGGGGGGGTGAGAAAAGAGGGTGTTAAAAGAGGGTTAACTCTGCGAAACGCAGAATCTCCGGTGAGAGAAACGCAAAGGTAACAGTCGTACGAGGGAACGCCGACGTACCTGATATCTGTTTGACTAGTAAATATAGAGCTGTCAGAGAGATACGGAAAGGCCTGGCTGACAGAGTGGTGGTGGTGGGTGTGTGTGTGTGTGGGGGGGGGGTTAGGCGGCGGGGGGGCAGATAGAAGAAGAGATACTCTGTGTCTTGGCAGACAGGGAGGGGGAGAGAGAGGGGGGGAGGGAGAGAGAGAGAGGGAGGGAGGGAAGTGTTAGGAAGAAGAGAGGACAGAGGATAAGCTGTTTCTCGCTGTGAACCCAGAAGAGCTCGGCTTTGAACGTCTCCCCCTCCTCCGGTGTGTCTCTCCCCCCCCCCCCCCCCCCGCCTCGTCTTGTCCTGTGATCTCACTGGGCCAACTCAACATGGCTGTTGCCGCTGACACCCGCCTGGAGAGCCTCAAAGAGACTGAGAAAGAGAGGCTCCCGGAGAGCCTCAAAGAGAGCCGCCTGGAACTAAACACCGAATGCCTGGGTTGACAAACCAGGTACAACATCTCCAGAACACCTTGCTCGAGAGACTTCCAAAACAATATCCTGAGGATGCTGAAGAACACTGGAAGGTTCTTAAGACCACAATTCTCGAGACTAGCGGGGACACTATTGGCCACAAGATCAGGAAACATCAAGACCGGTTCGATGAAAATGACACAGAGATGAGAACATCCGATCGATACCAAAAGGAAAGCCTTTTGCTCTTGGCAGAAGGACATCAACTGTAGCACCAAAAGAATGGCCAGAGCAGGATGAGAGAGCTAAAAAACTAATGGTGGATGCAAAATCCTTAGGATCTGGGAAGTTAGGAAGACTAACGTCAGTGTCTTGAAGGACGGCAACACTCCCAGCATTGGCACAACCATCACCAGGCACCAGCTGTGATGGGTGGGCCATGCCATACGCATGCAGGACACACGAAGCAACTTCTTTACGGCCAACTAACGGAAGGGCAACGCACCCAAGGCGGGCAGAAGGAACCAGGTACAAGGACAACATCGAAGCCCACCTGAGAAGGTGCAGCTTCAACCTCAACAACTGGGAGGAGGCGGCTCTCAACAGAACTCAGCAGCACAGCAAGAAAAGGACCTCCGCCGTGCCGCAGGAGAGAAGAGGCAACGGAAGAAAGGAGAGATCCATCACAGGGCTGGACATTAAGATTCTTCTGGTACTGAAAACTTCGGACAAGTGAACTTATCTTTTACTTGTCCGAGAGCTCAAGTTACTTGTCCAAATATAAATATAACAACGTATGTGTGTGTGTGTGTGTGTGTGTGTGTGTGTGTCTGTCTGTCTACTAACACACAAGCCAGTAATACATTACATTCCAATTCCAACAATTACTGTGGAACTACGTGCACGCCAGAGAACGTTCGATTTCAAAGTTTAAAGTAAGGGGTCATGCCAGCATTGATGTTTTGATTCAAAGGCATGATTTGCCAGATTTTCTAGGCATGACAACATACCCCGCGCTCCCCTGCTCAGCAGACAGATTGTTTGATAAGGCAGCTACATTGACAAGGCAGCTACATTGACAAGGCAGCTACATTGACAAGGCAGCTACATTGACAAGGCAGCTACATTGACATGGCAGCTACATTGACAAGGCAGCATACATTGACAAGGCAGCTACATTGACAAGGCAGCAGACATTGACAAGGCAGCATACATTGACATGGCAGCAGACATTGACACAGCAGCATACATTGACAAGGCAGCATACATTGACAAGGCAGCATACATTGACAAGGCAGCTACATTGACATGGCAGCATACATTGACAAGGCAGCATACATTGACAAGGCAGCTACATTGACATGGCAGCATACATTGACAAGGCAGCTACATTGACATGGCAGCATACATTGACAAGGCAGCTACATTGACAAGGCAGCATACATTGACAAGGCAGCATACATTGACATGGCAGCTACATTGACAAGGCAGCTACATTGACAAGGCAGCATACATTGGCAAGGCACCAGACATTGGCAAGGCAGCATACATTGACAAGGCAGCATACATTGACATGGCAGCATACATTGACAAGGCAGCATACATTGACAAGGAAGCATACATTGACAAGGCAGCTACATTGACAAGGCAGCTACATTGACAAGGCAGCTACTGTAGTTTATTTCTACTTAAACACACACACATGCATAGATTGTATATGATATGGGCCTGTATATATGCTGTGGGGGAGTGTTGTGGAATGGCTCTTGTGGTCTGACCTGCCCCCTGACTTAAGGCCATAGTGACATCACAGGTGACTGCCCTCTTGACCATCTAGGTAAGGTGATAGGCTATGGCCTGTGACTGTATTTGCATATTGTGATAAATAAGGGTGAGACCCAAGGGGCGGCCTCTTGACCAGCCAGCCCAGCAGAGGAGAACAGACACCAGGCTCCAGTGTTGGTACCGTATATGTATACCCTGTTTTTGTACTTTAATTAAATCGTCTTAAACTCAATAACTGTTCTTTGATTCATAACCAATAAGATAAATACACAACATAAATGGCGAGCTGACCCAGTAGGCCTATAAGAGGAAGTCTACATTTGAAGATCACTAGTTAGATACAGGTAAAGAAAAAGAAAAAGCGCTATTTTCTCTTTAAACCGTGCGCAATAGCTGTGATTTTCAAACATTTCTTTGAGGCTAAAGAATCTTTTAATAAGTAATCTTGTTGGAATAGAAACCTTTCATAATCTTTAAGCTGGGGTTGAGAGCCGAATTTGGAAATTCGCTTTTTATAAAATATAGTGTTTGATGGTAAGGTATGTGATTTGTTTGTATGGTATTACGGAATATCGTGAGTGTGTGTGTAAAATTGTGTTAATGGAATGAGTATTCCTTCCTAATTTGATAAAAGTGTAATTGGACTGTGAAGTCTATTTTGTAAGAAAGAGCATTATTGTAGCAGACTCTTCAGAACTGTGGCCAGAAGTGTGTCAGCGGAGCAAAAACACGCACGCTCAGGCACGCGCAGACACACACAGGCCTAGATATCTCTGTGAAGAGACCGTGTGAAAAGCATATACATTGTTGAATGAGAATTAGTTTGATAACTAATAGTTAGATTGCATTGAAAGATAATCTTGAAATTGTTGTGTCGTAGAAAATAACATTATTGTGGAAAGCAAAGTATATGTTGTAAGATTAATCCCACAGGAGCGGTTTTTCCCCCAGAAGGAAGGACAAAGACTTGCCCCTCCCCCTCCCTTTCTCTCCTGTTGGTTTTCAAATAAGACGCGCGCTCACACATGCACGAGCGTCAGGGCTCGTACACACATTGATTCAAACATACAGACACGCAGGGAAGCTGAATTTGATCGATTACATTACTCATCTCATAAGATAAGGTTAAATCCATTCACATAGACTAATATAAAGATATAAAGATAGTGAATTGATCATCGGGGTATTTAAAGTAGTTTAAAGATATTTGTTAGAATTCATTCACGAGCCCTAGGAGAAGTGCGCGCATGCGCAAACATTACACACGAAGACTCGCGCATGTGCATTGCAGGCACATTCCACACACACAGAGAGAGCGCGAAGCGAATACTGTAGTGCTGAGAGACGGTACCCATACTTTTAATTTCAACCCCTCTCTCTCTGTGATAAAGTTGTGATTGCAGAATCACGAAAGTTTAAGCATTGTTTGTTAGAAGTAAAGATAGATTGTGGGCTTTTGATAGATTCAAAGGAAAAGAGGCCAGTCGTTCTGTGAGACATCTGTTGACTGTCTCCCTAAGCAAAGTCACAGCAGTGCCTCCAGCACAGATATTTATGACCCCCAATAAAACGGCTCTGCCTGCTTGCATAGAATGTTGACAGAGATCTGTAGAGAACATTCATAGAATGATGTTTGTAAATGACTGTTGAATATTACATTACTTGTTTAATTACTAATTGGTTAAAATAATAATTCAGATCATTCATTGTCTGTTTCACAAAACAATTGATTGATTCCACAGATTTGATCAATGTCTGTGACTGTCTAATGAAAAACCATTCTGAATAATAATTCATTTGTTTGATATTTTGATAACAGATAATTGACTCCACAGGTTTTAAATCAATGTATATGATTATATAATGAATAATTCTAACTAATCATTCATTCCTTTCACTTAACAGTTGATTTATTCTACAGGTTGTAATTAATATTTGTAATTTACATCTTTTATTTTAGTTAGAGGGTCCACAGCTTTTGATTAGGAATAGCAGAATAGTTCGTATTGATAGTTGAGCAGTAAAAGGGTTTTTGTAGATCAGTGAATACTTAGGTGTTGACCAGCCTTTGTGATTTAATAATTGTGTTGACCAGAACTGTAATTAGTATTGAATGAGTAATTAAGTGAAATATATTCATAAACAATTAGGAAACACATTTAAGTATAAAGTACTTACACAGAGATTAGATTTAAGTTAATACTGCACTGACATACACAAGAGGCAAATCTGTTGTTCTGGGTTGTAGTGATTCTGTGTGGACAGCTAATACAGTTAAAAGTCAGACTAGCATCTGTTTAGCAGATACGGCAAAAGAAGGTGGGTTGTAAGAAGAGTACACCTTATCTAATATAGAATATTTTAGCATATTGAGCAGTAGAATGGGGGCAGAATCAAGTAACATGTTAAAGGCTGTTAACAAGGATAGTGGAATATTGGCAACTTTATCCCCTATGGCTATAGTGGAAAAAATGAATCCTCTTGTTAGGGAAATTAGCAAAATGTCAATGAAATGGAATAGTCGTTGGGAAGACATTGAACAGCCGTGGCCGAAAGAGGGCACCTTCGACTTACGAGTTATTGCAACTTTAGAGGTACTTATTAAAACCTATAAAGCAAACCAGAAAAAGGGAATGATTAGAACAGAGAAACGCAGGTTAGAGTTAGCTATTTTAGATCTATTTAAGGTAGAGGGGCAGAAAATAGCATTAGCTTGGGATGAGAAAACAGCAAAGATGGAACCGGAAAAGAAAAATGAATTGGCCAGAACACTGGAACAGAAATTGAACATTCCATTCACAAACATGTGTCCAGTCTCCAGTCCCCCTCCATATGCTAAGGCACTGGAGGACCATTCCCAGAAGAAGAAGAAGGAGCCAAGGGGAAAAGGGGACGACAGGAGTGACGAGGAAGATGACAGCGAAGATGGCAGTGAAGACTCAAGTGATGACGACAATGCAGATGGAGGCTACAACGCTCAGGTCAGGAAGATTATAGCCACAGCCGAAAAGAAAGGTGGGAGAAGACGCCGGGAGAAAGCGGAAAGAGAGGGAGAAAGACACCACAGACGGCTGAAGGAGCAACGAGAAAGAGAGGAAGAGGAAGATTGTCATCGAATGTCATCAAATACATTAAAGAACTGTCCAGTGCTGATTCGGGGTAACAAGATGGAATATCATCCTTGGAATCATACAGATCTGTCGGAAGTGATAGAAAAGCTCCCAGTCCTGGAAGATGGTGGACACCCGTGGACTACTGAGGTGGACGTGAGACTGACAGGAACGCAAGCCGCAATGGGAGACCTGAAAAGACTCTTAGCTTTTATTGCAGGATTGGATACAATGCAGGAAATATTGATGAAGGCAGGACTTCATAGATATATCAATACATCAGTTTATGATCCAGAGCTCTTCGCAGCAAACAGAGGCAGGCTGTGGAAGGCAATCAGAGAGACTTACCCTACTCACATTCACCCAGACAATATCATTGTGAAGCCACTGGGGGGAGATGAGAATCCCAGGGGTTTTGTTGCCCGTGTGCACTCTCAATGGAGAAGTGTGACAGGGAAGGACGCTGAAGATAACCCCTTAGAAAAATCCATAATCAGGGAAAAAATACAAGAATGTCTTCCTACCCCAGTTAAGGATAAGCTAGCAGAAGTGGTGGGGCTACGACACATGAATAAAGCTGTTTATATAGACCACGTAGCTCATCAAGTTGAGTTATATCGAAAGAATATTCAGATACAGAAGACACAAGACGAAGAGTCACTCAGAATATTGACTCATGTGCAATTGACTGAAAGCAAGAGGAACATAGAGGGAGTGCAGGCTTTAGCTCGACAGGTCCCATCTCAGCCACAGCAACAGCCACCTGGAGTGCAGACTGCTACTTACCAGTCCTACTCACAGGGGCCACAAGGGGGGTATCCTGCTACTTACCAGCCATACCCACAGGGGCCACCAGGGGTACAAGCGGTTCCATACCAGCCGTACACACAGCCTGGCCAAGGACCACCACCAGGGGGATGGACAGCAGCAGGGAAGAAGATGCTAGGACCATGTTACCAATGCGGCCAGAATGGACATCTAACCTGTGCCTGCTACAACAGGCCCCAGGGGGGCGCAGGGGGGAGCCAAGGAGGAGGATATTGGCCTCCTGCTACACCTGCTCCAGGAGTGATGAACCTCCACGAAGGCCCAGCAGCTGGCCTATAGGGGTGCCCGGAAGATCCGAGTGGGAGGTGCCAGCTGGTGGTGACAAAGAAGCCTGAAGACGCCACGCACCTTCCTGTGTCTGGAGAATATGTGAAGACAATCGGATTTGAGGGAATAAAACAGCTGATTGATTAAATCGTCTTAAACTCAATAACTGTTCTTTGATTCATAACCAATAAGATAAATACACAACACTACATTGACAAGGAAGCATACATTGTCAAGGCAGCATACATTGACAAGGCAGCTACATTGACAAGGCAGCATACATTGACAAGGCAGCTACATTGACAAGGCAGCATACATTGACAAGGCAGCTACATTGACAAGGCAGCTACATTGACAAGGCAGCATACATTGTCAAGGCAGCTACATTGACAAGGCAGCATACATTGACAAGGCAGCATACATTGACAAGGAAGCATACATTGACAAGGCAGCTACATTGACAAGGCAGCTACATTGACAAGGCAGCAGACATTGACAAGGCAGCTACATTGACAAGGCAGCTACATTGACAAGGCAGCAGACATTGACAAGGCAGCTACATTGACAAGGCAGCAGACATTGACAAAGCAGCTACATTGACAAGGCAGCAGACATTGACAAGGCAGCATACATTGACAAGGCAGCTACATTGACAAGGCAGCAGACATTGACATGGCAGCATACATTGGCAAGGCAGCAGACATTGACATGGCAGCATACATTGACAAGGCAGCAGACATTGACATGGCAGCATACATTAACAAGGCTGCTACATTGACAAGGCAGCTACATTGACAAGGCAGCATACATTGACAAGGCAGCTACATTGACAAGGAAGCAGACATTGACAAGGAAGCATACATTGACAAGGCAGCTACATTGACAAGGCAGCAGACATTGACAAGGCAGCAGGCATTGACAAGGCAGCTACATTGACAAGGCAGCTACATTGACAAGGCAGCAGACATTGACAAGGCAGCTACATTGACAAGGCAGCAGACATTGACAAGGCAGCTACATTGACAAGGCAGCAGACATTGACAAGGCAGCATACATTGACAAGGCAGCTACATTGACAAGGCAGCAGACATTGACAAGGCAGCAGACATTGACAAGGCAGCTACATTGACAAGGCAGCTATATTGACAAGGCAGCATACATTGACAAGGCAGCTACATTGACAAGGCAGCATACATTGACAAGGCAGCTACATTGACAAGGCAGCTATATTGACAAGGCAGCATACATTGACAAGGCAGCTACATTGACAAGGCAGCTATATTGACAAGGCAGCAGACATTGACAAGGCAGCTACATTGACAAGGCAGCATACATTGACAAGGCAGATACATTGACAAGGCAGCTATATTGACAAGGCAGCAGACAATGACAAGGCAGCTACATTGACAAGGCAGCTACATTGACAAGGCAGCTACATTGACAAGGCAGCTACATTGACAAGGCAGCATACATTGACAAGGCAGCATACATTGACAAGGCAGCATACATTGACAAGGAAGCATACATTGACATGGCAGCTACATTGACAAGGCAGCATACATTGACAAGGCAGCATACATTGACAAGGCAGCTACATTGACAAGGCAGCTACATTGACAAGGCAGCAGACATTGACAAGGCAGCTACATTGACAAGGCAGCAGACATTGACAAGGCAGCTACATTGACAAGGCAGCATACATTGACAAGGCAGCATACATTGACAAAGCAGCTACATTGACATGGCAGCTACATTGACATGGCAGCTACATTGACAAGGCAGCATACATTGACAAGGCAGCTACATTGACAAGGCAGCTATATTGACAAGGCAGCTACATTGACAAGGCAGCTATATTGACAAGGCAGCTACATTGACAAGGCAGCTATATTGACAAGGCAGCTACATTGACAAGGCAGCTACATTGACAAGGCAGCTACATTGCCAAGGCAGCTACATTGACAAGGCAGCTACATTGACAAGGCAGCAGACATTGACAAGGCAGCTATATTGACAAGGCAGCTATATTGACAAGGCAGCATACATTGACAAGGCAGCATACATTGACAAGGCAGCTACATTGACATGGCAGCTACATTGACAAAGCAGCATACATTGACAAGGCAGCATACATTGACATGGCAGCATACATTGGCAGAACACCGGCAATAGTGCTGGTGTTTCGTCCGATGGCATTTGGTCATCGGTTTGCCTGCTTTTCCTGGGACCTGGACAGTTTTAGGTGCTTGAAGGAACACTGTGCTTGCTGGCTTGAGTAAGGTGTTGGTTTCTTTCACTACAGAGTTAACCACAAGCCAACTTCGCGGTCAAGAAAGTTGGCACAGGGGGAGTTAATAACGTTGGGCAGGGGAGTTAATAACGGTCACGCGCACGCAATAGCATTAGAGTTTCTGATACAAGCTACACCACGCCTCATAGGCAGCAAGAATGAGGTGCGGCATAGCTCGTTAAAACACTTATTACTTTTCCGATCGGACAACTGAAGGAGGAATATTTTTTTTGCTGATATTAATGCATATTGATTTATTTATCTTGTTGTTTTGACTTGTGCAGGAGGAAGTCCACTTGTCCAAACATAAAATGTACTTGTCCCAGACAAGCGGACAAGCCTTAATGTCGAGCCCTGCATCACCAAAACGGCCGCTGCAACTACCACTACCATGACAACCGTCCACAAATGCCCCCATTGCAATAAAATCTGTGGATCCAGGATTGGCCTCCTGCCACAGCCACCTGAAGACCCACAAACACATAACAGACACATAACAGGAGGACAATCTTACTCTACCGAGAGTGATCGCCGATGATGATGACATCATCGCGTGGCTCAGCATTTGTGTATGTGTGTGTGTGTGTGTGTGTGTGTGTGTGTGTGTGTGTGTGTGTGTGTGAGAGAGAAGGAGGGCCCCAGACAGAAAGAGGACAGACTGTGCCCATCTCATCCACCTTGAGCAGCCCTGGTGAATCTGCTGGGATTAACATTGAAGCCATTGAAATGACTGACTGGCATTGAGCCTTTTCTCCATTTGCTGATAACACTCAGGCTCTCTTCTAGATAAGCAGGGGAGGGTCCACGGGGACGGAACACACGTCT
>NC_137687.1:26373779-26386279 GCF_963989245.1 Nansenia antarctica
GCCCTCGTGCGCCATGGCGAGGACGCGCGCCCTGAGGTCGCTGGGGATGAACGTGCGGAGCCCCCGGGCCACACAGACACCGTTCCAGCAGGTCAGTTCATTCCTGACCCGATGAAAAGGCGCCAGCTCCTCCGGCACTTTCGTGGGCCAACCCTCCCGGATGTAAGTGCGGAGATGGGAGAGCGTGGGGTCCTCTGTCGACGCGCGCTGAAGGTCCTCCAGGGAAACCGTGGCCTGGAGTGGGGCGTGCAGCATGAGCACGAGCTCTGACTCCATCTCGTCTGGGCCCTTGTTGGGCAACGGGCCGGGGTTGGGGCCGCCGAGTGCTGGGACGGGGGTGGCTCGGGAGAGCAGGTCAGCCACTACATTTTCCCTGCCGGGGGTAAACAGTGTGGTGAAATCATACGGTTGAAGCCTCTCCGACCAGCGGTAGATCCTCAGCGGCTTGTGGCCCGAACCTGAAGTAGCGAGCAGGGCCGTGAGAGCCTGGTGGTCAGTTCGCAATGTAAAGTGTCGCCCGTACACATACATATGCCACCGCTCGCACGCCCAGACGCAGGCTAGCGCCTCCCGCTCCCCCACCGAGTACTTTTGTTCAGCTGTGTTGAGGGACCGAGAGGCGAATGCCACCGGGCGTTCCGTGCCCCCCTGGATCTGGGACAGCACCGCCCCGATCGCCGTGTTGGATGCATCACACGTCACGAGTGTGGGGCTCGCCAGGTCAAAGAATGCCAGCACCGGCGGCGAGGTCAGCTGCTTCTTCAGTTGGTGAATAGCAGCAGAGCAGGCCGGGGTCCACTCCCAGACCGCGTCCTGTTTCAATAGTTCACGCAGTGGGGAGGTGGTCATGGAGTATCGGGGAAGGAAACGCAGGTAGTAGGCCGTCATCCCAAGAAACGAAGCCAGCTGAGCTGGGCAGGACGGCTCTGGCAGGCGCAGCACAGCCTCAACGTTAGAGTGTAGCGGGCTGAGTCCGTCGGCGGTCAGGCGGAACCCCACGAACTCGATGACCGGAGTGGCGAAGGTGCACTTTTCCCCATTTAGCGTGAGGTTGTGGCTGGCGAGGACGTCCAACACCCTCGCCAGGCGCTCGTCATGGACGTCCGGTGTCGCACCATGGACCACTATGTCGTCCAGGAAGATGACCACGCCCGGGATGCCGGCGAAGATGGTGGTCATGATCTTCTGGAAACAGCTGGGGGCTGAGCTGAGACCGAAGGGCATGCGGGTGTAGCGGAACACCCCGCCATGCGTCACGAAAGCTGTCAGGTTGCGGCTGTCGGGGTGCAGCGGAACCTGTAGGTAGCCTTGGCGAAGGTCGAGTTTCGAGAACACAGAGGAACCGTAGAAATGTGCAGCCAGCTCCTCCACCGTGGGCAGCGGGTACCTGTCCGGGATCACTGCCTTGTTGACTGACCTGAGATCGATGCACGGACGCAGGCCCCCTGACTTTTTCTTTACCACCACCAGGTTCGAAATCCAGGGGGAGGCATCGACACGCTCGATGATGCCCGCATCCGAGAGTTTCTGGAGCTCGGCGGTGACGTCGTCGCGTAGGGCGAGGGGCAGGCGGCGTATGGGCTGTATCACCGGATGCACCTCGGGCTTGAGGAGGGGCTGGTGGTTGAAGGCGGTGAGGCAGCCCAAACCGCTGAATAGAGCAGGCCAGCGTTGTTCCCACGGCGAGCCGACAGACAAGATGGCGGATCCAACATTGTCCATGAGGGTGAAACCCAGCTCGCAAAACAAATCAAAACCCATGAGGTTAGAACCCTGGTGAGACACCTGAAAGGTGAATGAGGGGAGGGCCTTAGTCCCGTAATGCACAGTGAAGGCGATTGTGCCCACCATGTCTATTTTGCAGCGCCCATAGCCATATAGGTCCTCGGCGTTGGCAGTGAGCGTTCGGAGTGGAAAGAGCCGCCGTACCGTGGCAGCGTTCATGAGCGACCTGGAGGCCCCCGTATCCACCAGCAGTGGGAGGCGAACCCCATCCAGCTCAACAGTGCACCACTTAGCCGGTCGGGGGGTGGCAGTCACTGAATGGATGGTCGTCTGTGTGGGCCGTCCCGGTGTACCTTGTGGCCGTGGACTGTCTGTTGTGGGGGTAGAGCGGCAGACCCGGGCAAAATGGTTCTGCCTGCCACAGCGCTGACACTGCTGCCCCTTGGCAGGGCAGTTTGGGGCTCGGCTTTGGTGTGATGATGAGCCACAATTACCACAGGCCCGGCGTGTTGTCGTACCCTGGCGTGCAGCAAAGTTCACGTCGAGGCCGTCCTCTGGGAAACCGGACTCGGAAGGCTCCGTGGGCGGTGCCACCATTTGAGTTAGTAGCATGGGTCTGGGGGGAAACGAGCTGGAGGTGGGCGCTAGCTGTGACTTCAAGGCTGCTGCTGACTCGAGCTGGAATGCTAAATCCACAGCTTTAGCTAAAGTTAGGTCGTCTGGCATCATTAACAACTTGTCTCTGAGCTTTGAGTTATTAGTGTGTTCAGCCAGCTGATCCCGTATCAGTTCGTCTTCCAGCACCCCGAATTTACAGAGGCTGGCTAGTCCCCTCAGATCAGCCACGTAATGGTGGATAGACTCACCCGTCTGCTGCCGACGTTGGCGAAACATTATCCGCCGGAGCATTACATTCTGTGGAGCAGCAAAATGTCCATTGAGCAGTGTCACACAGTCCGCGTATCTCGGAGCGGGTCCGAGAGTCCGAAAAATCCGCTGTCCCTCGCTGCCCAGTGAGTGAATCAGCAGGGCTTTTCTTCGTTGGTCACTAGCACCGGCCAACCCGGCGGCTACTATGAACGTTTCGAAGGACTCACACCAGCGAATCCACGGGACCGGTGGATCGCCCGGCAGGGCGAGGAACGGGGGAAGAGGTGAGAGTAGAGAATCCATAATCCTCGTCGCCAATGTTATGATTAATAACTGTCCGCACCGTGGGTAACAGTCATCACTTTATTATCTCCTCACATCGCCATCTTGCACACCAACCACACGTGTCAACCGGGGGTAACTCCACACACTTCCGGTGTCTCTTAAAGGTGCAGTCCCACATACATAACACGTGTGCGTGTGCGTGTGCGTGTGCGTGTGCGTGTGCGTGTGCGTGTGCGTGTGCGTGTGTGTGCGTGTGCGTGTGCGTGTGTGTGTGTGTGTGCGTGTGCGTGTGCGTGTGTGTGTGTGTCAGTGGAAAAGGAAACTGTGAACACCGCCCAGCATTCTCTTCACTAAAAAAACACAAAAAAAGCAAAAGGTGGCTACTTTGAAGAATCTAAAATATAAAACATATTCAGGTTAGTTAAACACTTTTTTTGTTTACTACATAACTCCATATGTGTTCTTTCATAGTTTTGATTATTTATTATACAGAAAATAATACAAAATATATAAAGAAAAACCATTGAATGAGAAGGTGTGTCCAAACGTTTGACTGCTACTGTATCTCCCCCGGTGTGAAGTTTATAATAATAATACATTTTATTTGTAATGCACTTTACATTTGGAAATCTCAAAGTGCTATAGATTAAAAACAAGAAAGTGCTAAGAATAAAATATTAAAAAGGTAGGTTTTAAGGCCTCTGGTGCCCTTAGGTGGTCAGGGAGAGCATTCCACAGCCTGGGAGCAGCCCAGCAGAAGGCCCGATCTCCCATTGTGCGGAGCTTGGTCCTGGGGGTCTTGAGGAGGTTGGTGGTAGCAGAGCAGAGGGTACGTGAGGAGGTCTGAGGGGTAAAACAACAAGTTAAACAACATGAAATGTAATATTTAAGGCGGGGGAGCCCATGAACTTTATAAACGCAAGTCGTCTGACAGGCGGCCGCCCTTCTCCTTAAAGTGCCATGCCTGAACCTAGCGAAAACATAATTGTCTTTGTATGGTCAAAACTGTCGTTTATAGAAGAAACATGGGGTCTAATGTCAGAAAGTAAGGCTTCATTGTTTAGAAAATTCCATAAGAAAATGAGTCGATCATGTATCAAAATGTTGTAAACACAATGCCTAATTTAGAAGATTTTAATGCAAAGATTTAGATTTCTAGACTTTTCTATAGGGAAAATAAACATGACATAAAACATGACATAAAATACAGCATTCCTCAAGTCTTTAACACTAGAACAGCCGTGCCTATTTCACCTACTATTAGAGCCGCCTCGGGGGGGTCAGATGACCATAGTCTTTAGAATGGGAAGCTGCTACTTACACACACAGACCACTAGTTGGCGCTTGAATAGATACAGTGAAGCTGTATGATGATGTAGAAGAGCTATGTATACTAACGAACTATATTTGACAGAGAACATTCTGGATGCACGTCGAGTCGACGGCGTTCCACAAGGCTTCAGTTAGTTCTCTGAGCTGACACGCCCAGGCAGACACCACCAGGCAGACACCACCAGGCAGACACCACCAGGCAGACACCACCAGGCAGACACCACCAGGCAGACACCACCAGGCAGACACCACCAGGCAGACCAGGCAGACACCACCAGGCAGACACCACCAGGCAGACACCACCAGGCAGACACCACCAGGCAGACACCACCAGGCAGACACCACCAGGCAGACACCACCAGGCAGACACCACCAGGCAGACACCACCAGGCAGACACCACCAGGCAGACACCACCAGGCAGACACAACCAGGCAGACACCACCAGGCAGACACCACCAGGCAGACACCACCAGGCAGACACCACCAGGCAGACACCACCAGGCAGACACCACCAGGCAGACACCACCAGGCAGACACCACCAGACAGACACCACCAGGCAGACACCACCAGGCAGACACCACCAGGCAGACACCACCAGGCAGACACCACCAGGCAGACACCACCAGGCAGACACCACCAGGCAGACACCACCAGGCAGACACCACCAGGCAGACACCACCAGGCAGACACCACCAGGCAGACCAGGCAGACACCACCAGGCAGACACCACCAGGCAGACACCACCAGGCAGACACCACCAGGCAGACACCACCAGGCAGACACCACCAGGCAGACACCACCAGGCAGACGCGGCCTCCTGCGTGTGGATCAAAGACGTGTTGGAGGAAGGCGGAGCGCTCTGGAGCTGAATCCTGATCAGATGAGGAACAGCAGACTGTTTATAATAATAATAATAATAATAATAATAATAATAATAATAATAATACATTAGACTTATATAGCGCTTTTCTAGACACTCAAAGACGCTTTACAAACTGAAAAGATTGAGTAGTAATAATAAAAAGACACACAAAAAGAAAGTATAGGGGCCTAATGAAGGTAGTGCTGGGGACACATGGGAAGGGGAGGGGGGGAGGGGGTTAACTGGTGAACTTTATAGCCCGGCGTCTAATAATCGCAAGGTTGATCGCAAGGTCGGTCGGTCGGCAGCTCGGAGGTTCGAACCCCGGCTGGCCACGTGTCGATGTGTCCTTGAGCGAGGCACTGAACCCCTAATTGCTCCGGGGTGCTTCTACGGCTCTGGCCTAGAGCATGAAAGACATGTTGTTGTGCTCTGGGTAATGACAAAGGTGGAAGCTTCATCTTCGTCTGTTTGCTTTAAACGGACGCTTAGACGAGCGCGGCGGCTTTTTGAAATACTTTTAATTGGTGCCTCTTAAAAGACAAAACGTGATGTCGTTCTGCAGCTTTTGGGTGAAAAGAAGCGGCCTATTCTCAGAGACAGGTTAAGCTCTATCCTTCTCTCTCTCCCTCTCCCTCTCCCTCTCCCTCTCCCTCTCCCTCTCTCTCTCTCTCCCTCGCTCTCTCCCTCTCTCCCGCTCTTTCTCTCTCCTCCCGCCCTCTCTGTCTTCTCTGCATTCTCTGCTGACTACCAAGGGTCGTTATCACCTTCTGAGAGTTAATACGCCCGCAAACTCATTTGTGAACAATCAGTGTCTTTTGTACACAAAAGCTCACACAGAGCACTTCAATTGACTCTGGAAGTTTTTGGAAGAGGCAATTATTGAGAGAGAGAGATTGGACAATGGCCAATACAGATGTGAGTGTGAGAGAGAGAGATAGAGAGAGAAAGAGAGAGAGAGAGAATAAAATAAGAGAGACAGAGGGAGAGAGATAGGGAGCAAGAGAGCGTAGCAGCGTAAGACAGAGAGAGAGAAAGAGATAGAGAGAGAGATAGAGAGAGAGAGAGATAGAGAGAGAGAGAGAGAGATAGAGAAAGAGAGAGAAAGAGAGAGAGAGAGAGAGAAAGAGAGAGAGAGAGAGAGAGATAGAGAGAGAGAGATAGAGAGAGAAAGAGAGAGAGAGAGAGAGAGAGAGAGAGAGAGAGAGAGAGAGAGAGGGAGTTGGGGAGCTAATTTCAACCTCTAGAGTCTATGAATAATATTCGTTCCCCAGAACAAACCGACTGTCTTATCTCACATTCACGGCACAAGTAAAGGCCCCGCTCTCTTCTTACCTTCTACATAAATTCACGGGGAATTAAATCAACAATCACCTGAGTTATCGTCTCGCATTGTTTGTAGAGGAATCTGGTTCCTGTTGTTTCTGATACCAATAGCCTAGCGACCCCTATTGTCATTCTAGTCTAACGTGTGTGTGGCTTCACTGTCATCCTTATCATTACCCAGAATACCCACACGTTCACTCTTATCATTACCCACACGTTCAGGGAGAGATTCGAAGGGAAACCAGCTCTCTCTCTCTCTCTCTCTCTCTCTCTCTACATCTCTCTCTTTCGCTCTCTCTTCATCTCTCTCTCTCTCTCTCCCTCCATCTCTACATCTCTCTCTCTCCCTACAAGGCTACATCTCTCTCTCTCTCTCTACTTCTCTCTCTCTCTCCCTACATCTTTCTCTCTCTACATCTCTCTCTCTCCCTCTCTACTTCTCTCTCTCTCTCCCTACATCTTTCTCTCTCTACATCTCTCTCTCTCCCTCTCTCTCTCTCTCTCTCTCGCTCTCTACATCTCTCTCTATATATATGTACTATATTGCAATATATATCTGTACTATACTGCATTTCATCTCATTGTAGCCTGCACAGCATTTTGCACTACTGTTCTACTGCAGTACGACTGGTCCTGTGACAGTACAATTACCATCACTTTATCACCTTATTTTACCTTATTCCGTTATTAATTACCTTACTTATTCTACTTTATTCTATTATTGTTGATGTTGTATTCTACTTTATTCTATTATTGTTGATTTTGAATTCTGCTGCAATGCCAATGTCCAAGAACCTGAACATAAGACTTCTACTCTGCAGTTCTGAACACAGTCCATATGAGTAGAACCTGGTTCTGAACACAGTCTGTATGAGATGACGTGTGTTATCGGCCCAGCAGAAGACAGGTTGATTCATTTCCACCGGTGTGGTTTGATAATTTGCCTTCATCATTTTTTGTGTTCTGACCTTTTCCCCTTCCTGTTTCCTGCCAATGTTGAAAAGCCAACCAGGGAGTGTGTGTGTGTGTGTGTGTGTGTGTGTGTGTGTGTGTGTGTGTGTGTGTGTGTGTGTGTGTGTGTGTGTAGGTGTGTGCGTGTGTGTGTGTGTGTGTTTGTGTGTGTGTGTGTGTGTGTGTGTGTGTGTAGGGGTGTGCGTGTGTGCGTGTGTGTGTGTGTGCGTGTGTGTGCGTGTGTGTGCGTGTGTGTGTGTTCGCGTGCATGTGCATGTGCATGTGCGTGTATGACTGTGTGTGTGTGTGTGTGTGTGTGTGTGTGTGTGTGCAGAGAATGCTGATGAGTGAGGCACCACAGAGCTCCTGTCACAAATGAGTCACCCACCTCAGCTACCCCAGACACACACTCACATACACACTCACACACACACGCACACGCACACACACACACACACACACACTCACAGATTAGGGCAAATCATCCCTTTCTTCATGCCATACGACACAGTCGCCATCACACACATCACTTACTGCGACTGATGACTGAGGGCTGAGGACTCTCCAGCAGTGATGCCGGTAACGCGATACTAAGTAACGCGATACTCTAATCTGAATACTTTTCCCAGTAACGAGTATTCTAACGCGATACTATTTCCAAATCAGTAATCGGATTAAAGTTACTTATTCAAGTGGCTGTGCGTTACTATTGCGTTACTACCTCATAACTTAGGCTAAATGCAGTATTTCTTTGTAATGTTCGATAGTAAACAAACATTTCTCGCGTCTTGGGGAGTGACGTCAGTGCCCACGTTTTCAACACGAGGTTACTATGGAAGGCCATGCCCGCAAAAAACGGCTCTCGACTATCGCGAGATTGCAGCAGAATCGCTCACGTGTATCACCACGCTGATTGCACAGTGTAAACAGAAGCGTAGTCTACACAATGGAGCGAGAACAGAGATATGCGTTAAATAGCTGGAAATATAAGGATTATTTTGAGTTTGTGTCAGCAAAGGATGACAAGAACATAAATGTTGATCATTGATAAACTAAATTGATAAGACTCACCCAGTTTAGGATTAGGATTATATTAGGATCATATCTGAATGGTCAGGGTAGGTTTTAGGTTTTGTGAAACCACTCCTTGCTAGTTACTGTTAAATAAAGATTATATTTATTTTATTGTTTAAAAACAAGTATTTATGTTGGGTGAGGCAAAGAAAGACTCTTTATTTTGTTGTTTTAAGTTATTGTTTAAAGTTTAATTATGTAATTTAAGTTACTGTTAAAATAAAGTGAGTTTTGGCAAAACCAGTTTTCATTTTTATGTTGCGGGGGGGGGGGGGGGTCGGGTGCCTAGGCAGCTGCCAATAGTAACTTAAAAAGTAACTAGTAATCTAACTTAGTTACTTTTAAAATCAAGTAATCAGTAAAGTAACTAGATTACTTTTTAAAGGAGTAATCAGTAATCAGTAATCAGAATACTTTTTCAAAGTAACTGTGGCAACACTGCTCTCCAGTCACAGTCAACACCAATACAAACCCTAACCTCGTCCCCTCCGCCAAGCACACAACATTGTTCAATGTTCACGCATTCCTGAGATACCTCAGCGCTCCGGGGAGAGAGAAGGCACACAATTCAGAAGCGTGAATGAATGAAGACCCCAGAAAAATGTCTCGACAGAGAAACAGGCTTTGCACAGCAGCGTTTAAACACTCCACTGCTCCACCACCGGATGTCAGGGTTATGTATAGCGATATCTGCTATCTGAACAATGTGGTGTGACCCCTCGGGGTACCTACTTCTATTCTCTGAAGAAGAGAAGGATGAGAGAGAGAGAGAGAGGGGGGGGGGGGGGGAATAGAACATTCATCGCATGCATTCCACTGATTAGTCCCGTGGAACTATGCGGAGCATGTGTGTTCCGGATTAGCACCCCGGAATTAGCATCCTGTTAATTAATGCATGTATGTATGGAGGGGGGATTGTTGAGTGAACGACGTACGTAAATGAACAAAAGATTGTTCTTTTTTTCGTCAGTGAGGAAACCATAGGACTGTAGGAACCGTAGGAATGTCCGGAGACTGAAGACCCATCTCTTCAGGTTACACCTTAACTGCTCCTCCTGAGACTTCTACTGCCCCCCAGCACTGCGTCTGCTGAAGACACCCGCTTTTCCTCTTTACTGTGTCCCCTAAAACGTCTATTGCCCCCCTTGTACTGTTTCTCTGTTTCTCCAGTGTCTAGATAAAAAATAAAAATAAAAAAGGTTTAGAAGATGGTGATGGAAGAAGATTTTTCCTTCTATCACAGAGACTGCCAATGGCCCCGGGCCTGAGCTGGATTACTCTTCCTGCTACGACTGGTGGATTGATGATTCACTTGCTTAGTCAAATGTATTGATTGTAAATCGCTTTGGAATAAGGTGTCTGCTAAATGCCAAAAATGTAAATGTAAAATGTCCTCAGACACTCGTAAAGGACAGCACCGATGCGTGAGGTAAGAATGGGATGGAATGATGATACCATAATTAGCAAACAGCTACTTCCCCCAGGCGATCAGGCTCAACAAGCCCACTGTAGTCAATCGACTATCTTCTCCTAGCTCACCCCATGTACACAGACTACAACAACCCTAAGCTCAAGCCACATTACTACTGCGAACTCTATTATCACTAGCCGCACCGCTAGTGCAACCTGTCTTGTCTTACCTGCACTAATGCCTCTGTAGTGGTTTTATATCATGTTATACTGACACCTCCTTATCTTGTACTACGCCTATTCTTTTTTGTCACTCATACTCCTGTCTACTACTGACACTTTTATCTTGAATTATGCGTGTTTTATTATGCCCGACATGTCTTGTGCTGCAATGCAATGTCAGGATCCGAAGCCTAAGACTCTGTGTAAGTAGTGTGACGTAACGAATAAACTTGAAAACTTGAAACGCGCACACATGTTTGATCCCATTCCTCATGTCCATTCCATGTCATTAACCCTGAGGTGATTATACAGCCTGGGGAAATGGACTGGAAACTGAATGACCTGAGCCGTCAGTACTATGGTAGAATGTGTACTGCAGATAAACAGCCAGTGTAAATCACCGTACCCTCCCCTCCCCGTGGAGGTGCGCCCCCTGTACCCTCCTCTCCCCCCTGGCCCGCGCTGCGTTTCTCACACCGTCCTCAAGCCTCCATTCTTCTTCATCTGACACATTTGATACAAGCTGTGCTTACTGTGCTAGTGTAGCCAGTCTCTATGTGGGTGTGTGTGTGTGTGTGTGTGTGTGTGTGTGGGTGTGTGTATGTGTATGCGTGTGTGTGTGTGTGTGTGTGTGTGTGTGTGTGTGCGCGTGTGTGTGTGTGTGTGTGTATGTGTATGCGTGTGTGTGTGTGTGTGTGTGTGTATGTGTATGCGTGTGTGTGTGTGTGTGTGTGCGTGTGAGTGTGCGTGTGCGTGTGTGTGTGTGTGTGTGTGTGTGTGCGTGTGCGTGTGAGTGTGAGTGTGTGTGTGCGTGTGCCTGTGCAGTGTGCCTGTGCAGTGTGCAGTGTGATTACCGAGCTCTGTGGTGTTCTGGTGGGTGACTATTGTGGTGTAAATTTTAAGAATTGCTGTAAAATCTTTATTCATTCAATTTTATTGATGTTGACAGCTGCTCTGCCCACGGCACACCATTGCACTGTGTAGTTGTATATAATTTAATTACTAAAATAAATAAAACTTGAACTTGAACTCTGCGAGTTCTGCGTTTTCTTCAGTTCTGATGAGTGACTACTGGATGAACCTTTTCTATTGATTTGCTGAGATGAGATGAATAGTTCAGCCAATCATTAGTTCTTACTCTCCCAAATGTTCTTACTATTGTCTAATAAACTTTTCTCCCAAAGTTTTGCTAATGTTACTAAGATTAAGAGATAAATTGAAGGGATTTTCAGTGAAATAGATAAAGAAAATATCTCTATATAATCTATATATACCTGTTACACTACAAAATCCCTCCCCCCCCCACCCCGCCTCCTCTCTCTCTCTCTCTCTCTCTCTCTCTCTCTCTCTCTCTCTCTCTCTCTCTCTCTCTCTCTCTCTCTCTCTCTCTCTCTCTCTCTCTCTCTCTCTCTCTCTCTCTCTCTCTCTCTCTCTCTCTCTCTCTCTCTCTCTCTCTCTCTCTCTCTCTCTCTCTCTCTCTCTCTCTCTCTCTCTCTCTCTCTCTCTCTCTCCCTCAGAGGAGGCCCCAGACAGACCAGCTACCCAGCATGGCAGAACAAGCCAGAGGAATTGTGTGTTAAGAGTGTGTGTGTGCGTGTGTGTGTGGTGTATTTGCGCATCTGTGCGTGTGTGCGTATGATTGTGTGTGCGTCTGTATGTGCGTGTGCGGTGTGTAAGTGCGCACCTGTGTTATGTGCGAGTGCCTCCGTGTGTGAGAGAGACAGAGTGAGAGGTCTAATTACGTTTTCATCTAATTCAAGCGGGGCTTGTTGAGGAATACCCCACAGTCCTGACAGCTGCTAGAGGAGCAGGAGAAGAGTCCCGTAATTGATTTACAAACATCATTATTCTTCCACACGCGTGAGCGTTTCAACAGAACGCTCACGCTGGAAACATCAGACGGCCTAACTGACAGTTTTGCAGGGTCGTTGCAAACAGCCTCGCTTGGGTCCGTCGATAACTAGGTCCTCTGTCGCGACCTCTGGGACGACCTCTAGGGGTCGGCAACCCTAAATGTTGAAAGAGCCATATTGGACCAAAAAAACGAATCTGTCTGGAGCCGCAAAAAATTAAAAGCCTTATAGGCGAGTCAATATATGGTTTAACCCCCAAAAAATTGATACAAAAGGTTTTTCAATGGATTCTGGTAGTATTGGGCGTGCTAAATAACATACTAAAAGTCGACCAAAATCGACCCCTCCGAAAGCCGTAATTTCCAAGATGGCGTCCCAGATGGCGATTAAAATGGCTATATCTCAAATTAAGAAAATGGTGCAAAGGATTTCTTAACTGATTCTGGTACCTCTGGGCATGCTCACTAACATACTAAAAATCTAGGAAAATACACCTTCCAGAAAGGCTTCATTTTCAAGATGGCGTCCAAAATTGCGGCCGGCCAAGCTTAAAATGGCTATATACAGTATATGTCAATAGAAAAATTA
>NC_137687.1:26391279-26398779 GCF_963989245.1 Nansenia antarctica
GAAAAATCAATAGACATGGGTCATTGAAAGTGCTTGAATCCCCCTCTCTCTCTCTCTCAAACATAAATAAATAAATATATATAAATAAATAAAAACGTAATTATAGTAGATAAGTCACTTAACATAGTAACTTTACACATATTTCACAATATATTGTTTTGATGTGCTGTGGTAGAGAAGGCAAGAGACCATCTAGTGTTCAAGCCTCTACATTCAAAAGCCTCTCTTTTTAATTGTAGTCTGTGAGCGGATAGTTCCTATTATATACATTCTCATCTAGATCTGTCTCAAACTATGCCGTGTTGGCTCCTTGAATTTGAAGGAATTGAGTCTTGAAAGTCCTTGAAAAGTGCTTGAATTTGATGTTTCAGAAGGTGTGGGAACCCTGCTAACAGTAACAGCTCTAGTGAGTTACCTGCAGTGATGGTAGCAGCGACCGCAGGAAGTTCAAAGGGACATTTATGGGTCAGCTAGCAGCATCATCAGGATCATGGCTCTCCCTGGCTGTTTCCTTTGTCTCCTAATGGGCATTCGGAGCTGTAATGGAGACGTTGAGTGATTAAAATAGCCTCCAAGTCTTGCTCAACGCTCCCCTAAACACTGTTGGAGGTGAGTGAGTGGTCGGGGGACACGTCTGGCCGGGGAACGGCTCCCTGTTGACGCCATCCTGATCAATAATTCATTTTGCGGCCATGTTTCCTCTGTAGAAACTGTTTCCTGTATAGAAACTAGAGGCATTCCACTGATTCTGTGAGCCTACGGAGTGTTTGAGATTAGAACTCACTAACGGGCCTGGGTTCGCTGCTTGTTGTGGATTGGTTTGATTTGATTATGGGTCGCCTGATGTAAGCCAAGGTTGTAAACATGTAATTCTACAACAGCATGTTTGGATGCTGGATTCTGATTGGCTAGCAACAGTGGTAAATATCTCAACAACCCACTGTTCAGAGCTAATTTCCAGTACCAACGCGCCTCCCAATCAATCTCGGCCTCGCCTCGTGCCACAACCCTGTCCCAGTGGTAAATGAGTCCACCACCCCCTTCCTCTCGTGGTAAATTGCTTCCATATAAAACAAATCAAGCCCTATCTTGTAATAGTAAACCAAACTTTTCGAATGTCTTTTTGCACTATTTTCCAAACATGTACAGACCATCCAAACATTACTGATTTGATTTAGGGTTTACCACAGGTATATATATATGAATGTATGTATGTTTACCTTGGAGGGGTGGTGGGTAGGTATGGGGAATAAGAAATGGAAAAATCTATCAATAAAGCTTGTTAAAAAAAAAGAAGAAAGAACTCACTAACACACTAAAACTACTGAGGGTACACAACCCAAGGACTCGGTTGTCTCTTGTGGTGTCTGACACACATATATATATATATATATACACACACACCCTCCAAAATGGAGAGTTGAACTGTGGTCAGACACACACACACACCTTGCTCTTTCAAACACTCACACCACCTCTCTCCCTGAAAATTAAATCACTCATATGACATGATTCCTGCCCTTTAGGTATTGTGTGTGTGAGAAGTATAAGAGAACATCAAGAAAGCAAAACTCTCCAAGAAAGACACCAACAAATGACAAATTATATACAGGGAATTTTTATTTAAAATTGAAAATAAAAGAAGAGTCCAGTTCCAAACCATAATAAAAAGTGACTGGTCATAATTGTAGTCACTATTCAAGACAAACAAAATGGTAGAAAACGTTTACTTCTTTTCAAGAATTATTATTAAGGGTAATGACAATAAAGAAGTCGTACACAGCCTCCGAGATCTCTTAATGGAGATCATAGACAGTCGGGCTGAAATGTATTTGATACAGATAGAAATGAATGACAAATAAACCAAGAGAAGATTATCCAAGCAACAACAGGTGTGACGGACAGGCCAGCAGAGAAGACATAAGGAGAGGCGTATGTCGACATAAATAGGAAAGGAAAAAAAAAAAAAGGAAATACTTTCTTATAGACTATTTATAGAATGATTCTGGAGAATAAATATGCACTGTGATGCGTCATCCTTTCTGAAACAAATCGTATCAGCCACCCACTCAACGACATTAAACAGATACGCAAATAGCGCAGAGAGACGCTATGGAGAAGAGCTTATTGTTTTGTGTCTGGCTTTTGTTCCCCCTTAATCCTGAGCACAAAATACACAAAGTAAAATCAGAAAAAACATTGAGAGAGCTTTATAAAAGCTGGGGTAACTATCGTAAAGGCAAGCTTGTTCCCGTAACAAAACAAAGAAACACTTACATTGGTTAGGCTAATCATTTAAGTGGAGAAAAAACAATTAACATGTAAAACTATCCCTCTACAACAAAACTACATAAAATATGTCAGTGTATCTCTGTCTATATATATATACGCGTGTTAAGTGTTAATCCCACACGCCTTACTGTAGTGGAGACCAGAGGCATACGTATCATAAGTCTCACATCATAGTATCACATATCATAAGTAAACGCAGTATAACAAGAGCATCCTTCATTTGTACAAGTCAGACGATAATCAGCCTGAACTCACGTTAATTAATTAATTAACACTTAAAAAACTAAAACAAAGACGTGACAATCCGCAGTACCAAAGCTTGAGGAGAGGTTGTAGCCAGAGCTAATTGAATTACAGTGGTGAGGCACTTTACATGCTGGTGTGTTGGTCTGGGCTTCGCTCCTCTGACTACCCAATCAGAAGAGAGGCTTCGCTCCTCTGACTACCCAATCAGAAGAGAGGCTTCGCTCCTCTGACTACCCAATCAGAAGAGAGGCTTCGCTCCTCTGACTACCCAATCAGAAGAGAGGCTTCGCTCCTCTGACTGCCCAATCAGAAGAGAGGCTTCGCTCCTCTGGTGAGCCAACCAGAAGCTCCTCTGACTGCCCAATCAGAAGAGGTGGTTGGGGGGCTTTTCCTCCTCTGAGTGCCCAATCAGAAGAGGTGTGTGGTGGACCGGCTGAAGGTGTGGTACTTCTTCTCAAACACGGACGACAGGTTGATCATGGAGGGGGAGTACTGGGCCTGGGGAGGGGGGGAGACAATCAGTCAATCGATCATCAATCAATCAGATTGACTTCTATAGCACTTTTTACTTCAGTTATGTTACAAGTGCTTAACAGTCACCCCAACCAACACAAAGCCCACCAGAGGAGGAAAGACAGGAGAGATTAAAGGCCTATGCCAGCCAGTTTTGTGTCATGGCTTTCCTTAAAAAAGAAGAAAGAAGTGGTCAGAAGTTAGTCATTGACCGAGCTATTTGGGAAAGTAACAGTAGATGGCTAGGAGCAACTCAATGAAATGTGTCGGAAGTAGTTTTTTCTTCGTGACTCAGGCGCAAAACCACGGCCCCCAAATAACCGCTGAATATCGGACTTTGGATGACAACTTTACACACAGGCTAGCTACGTCACACTTCACACACAGGCTACAGTGTTTCCCCTAGGTTTGCTGCCTTGGGGGGGTGGCATGGACCGTGGCATGGACCCCCCCCGCAGGGGGTAAGACCCTGCCTCATACCAGCGTACAATCAATCAATCAATCAATGTCCAGGGGTGTTCCGCCTCACGCTACGGAAACAGGAGATAGGCTCCTTCCCGATGGGCCATTAGGCTCCAGAACCATCGGTTCTCAAGGCTACTTACTTATGTGGTCTTGACTACCTGTCCACTTTCTCACCTGGTTCTTGCGCTCTCTCTCTCTCCGTCTCTGGTGTGCCGCTCTCTCTCCTTCTCTCCCTCCCTATCCTCCTCTCTCCCTTTTGCTGTCAACCAAAAGGTAAACAAAACAGCCAGAGTATTTATAATCTAATAAGAGGCATAAATTGATCCATATCAATTTATAACATAATTATAATTGAATATTGGATTGCTGTGGGCAATCCAGTCAGATAATGTCATTCTGACTTTACTCTCACCTGAAGAAAAAAAATCCAATGCTTCAATCGACTGTCCATGTACTGTAAATATGCCATTATGGTATTACCATGAAGCCCAACTCTAGCAGAATAAGAAAGATTGTATATCTACTTTAAGTAAAATAATAAAGTGCCTCCAGTTAGCTCTTTAGCTGGCATGTGTGCAGCAGACTAGCTCATCTCATCACCTCTGAGCTAGCTAGCTTGCTAGTTCTTTGACACTATTTACACTATGGAACTATAGTCAGACACTTTCTAGTCACGATAATAACGACCAATTTTAACCAACTTTCTCTGTCAGAACACTCAGCAAGTATATTTGCTAACGTTTCAACTGGCTTACTTTCAATCTGCAGACATCACAGCCGGCAAAAACTCTTGCGTCTCGCGCGCACACTTGCGCAAAATCTTGTATTATTCTCCAGCGCTGGCACAGAGAGATAGGTCTGGCTATGCGAAGTGTGGAGATAGGTCTGGCTATGTGAAGTGTGGAGATAGGTCTGGCTATGTGAAGTGTGGAGATAGGTCTGGCTATGCGAAGTGTGGAGATAGGTCTGGCTATGCGAAGTGTGGAGATAGGTCTGGCTATGTGAAGTGTGGAGATAGGTCTGGCTATGTGAAGTGTGGAGATAGGTCTGGCTATGCAAAGTGTGGAGATAGGTCTGGCTATGTGAAGTGTGGAGATAGGTCTAGCTATGTGAAGTGTGGAGATAGGTCTGGCTATGTGAAGTGTGGAGGTGGAGATAGGTTTGGCTATGCGAGACTACGGTGGACTAACGTTACCAACGAGCCTATGGGCTTGCCACTTGCCAGATTCGGGTTGGGTGCGTTTAAAAAACGCGGATATTTTAGCCTGCTTGTCAGATGTTTGGTGTCTACGTCCGTAATAATTCCTCTTTCTTGGGGGGGCGGGGGGTTCCGTTGGGAGAGCGGCCCGCCCCCCCAAGGCAATGGTAGGGGAAACACTGGGCTAGCTACGTCACACTTCACAAACAGGCTAGCTACCTCACACTTCACAAACAGGCTAGCTACCTCACACTTCACACACAGGCTAGCTACATCAACACTTCACACACAGGCTAGCTACGTCAACACTTCACACACAGGCTAGCTACCTCACACTTCACAAACAGGCTAGCTACCTCACACTTCACACACAGGCTAGCTACGTCACTCTTCACATACAGGCTAGCTACCTCACTCTTCACACACAGGCTAGCTACGTCAACACTTCACACACAGGCTAGCTACCTCACACTTCACACACAGGCTAGCTACGTCACACTTCACACACAGGCTAGCTACCTCACACTTCACACACAGGCTAGCTACCTCACACTTCACACACAGGCTAGCCACGTCAACACTTCACAAACAGGCTAGCTACGTCAAACTTCACACACAGGCTAGCCACGTCACACTTCACAAACAGGCTTGCTAGGTCACACTTCACACACAGGCTAGCTACGTCACACTTCACACACAGGCTAGCTACGTCACACTTCACACACAGGCTAGCTACGTCACTCTTCACACACAGGCTAGCTACATCAACACTTCACACACAGGCTAGCTACGTCACACTTCACACACAAGCTAGCTACGTCACACTTCACACACAGGCTAGCCACGTCAGTTTTCAGACTTCAGAATCATTGTACAGAACCAGGGGGGTATTCCATCAACGTCGCTAAAGGGGAATAAAAACAGACTTATTTCTGGTAAGTCTCGCAAGACAAGCCTGGATTTTCCTTTAGCAACGTTGATGAAATACCCCACAGGGTGTCATATCAGCTGACAGGCGTCAACGTGACTGAAGTGGTAAAATGCCTTTTGTGGAGTTGGTTCCAGGACACAGGAGAGCCCTGGCGTGTTGGAGGACAGAGAGGGAGGCGGAGGTGAGGTCGTGCTGAGGCTCACGTCACTGACCATGTCAGCTTTCTACTGATCACGTGTGTGTGTGTACACACACACACACACACACACGTACAGTGGACACAGACACAGACACACACACGTACACGTACAGTGGACACACACACAGACACACGTACAGTGGACACAGACACACACACACACACACGTACAGTGGACACAGACACACACACACGTACAGTGGATACGGACGGACAGAAACACACACACAGTCCACACACATGTAGTTGATGGATGCGCGCGCACACACACGCACGCGCACACACGTAGAGTGGACACGCACACACACAGAGTGGACACGGACGGACGGACAGAAACACACACGCATGTAGAGTGGACACACACACACACAGGTAGAGTGGACACACACACACACACACACACACACACACACATAGTGGACACACCAACACACTAAAAGCCTGGCCTTGAAGATGGATGGTCATGTGGGGCTGGTGCAGAGCAGCTCTCTGAGGGGAGTGTGCTGTGGAGGAGACAGAGGAGCTCTCTGAGGGGAGTGTGCTGTGGAGGAGACAGAGGAGCTCTCTGAGGGGAGTGTGCTGTGGAGGAGAGAGAGGAGCTCTCTGAGGGGAGTGTGCTGTGGAGGAGAGAGAGGAGCTCTCTGAGGGGAGTGTGCTGTGGAGGAGGCAGAGGAGCTCTCTGAGGGGAGTGTGCTGTGGAGGGGACAGAGGAGCTCTCTGAGGGGAGTGTGCTGTGGAGGAGAGAGAGGAGCTCTCTGAGGGGAGTGTGCTGTGGAGGAGAGAGAGGAGCTCTCTGAGGGGAGTGTGCTGTGGAGGAGACAGAGGAGCTCTCTGAGGGGAGTGTGCTGTGGAGGAGACAGAGGAGCTCTCTGAGGGGAGTGTGCTGTGGAGGAGGCAGAGGAGCTCTCTGAGGGGAGTGTGCTGTGGAGGGGACAGAGGAGCTCTCTGAGGGGAGTGTGCTGTGGAGGAGAGAGAGGAGCTCTCTGAGGGGAGTGTGCTGTGGAGGAGAGGAGCTCTCTGAGGGGAGTGTGCTGTGGAGGAGACAGAGGAGCTCTCTGAGGGGAGTGTGCTGTGGAGGAGACAGAGGAGCTCTCTGAGGGGAGTGTGCTGTGGAGGAGACAGAGGAGCTCTCTGAGGGGAGTGTGCTGTGGAGGAGGCAGAGGAGCTCTCTGAGGGGAGTGTGCTGTGGAGGGGACAGAGGAGCTCTCTGAGGGGAGTGTGCTGTGGAGGAGAGAGAGGAGCTCTCTGAGGGGAGTGTGCTGTGGAGGAGAGAGAGGAGCTCTCTGAGGGGAGTGTGCTGTGGAGGAGACAGAGGAGCTCTCTGAGGGGAGTGTGCTGTGGAGGAGACAGAGGAGCTCTCTGAGGGGAGTGTGCTGTGGAGGAGAGAGAGGAGCTCTCTGAGGGGAGTGTGCTGTGGAGGAGAGAGAGGAGCTCTCTGAGGGGAGTGTGCTGTGGAGGAGACAGAGGAGCTCTCTGAGGGGAGTGTGCTGTGGAGGAGAGAGAGGAGCTCTCTGAGGGGAGTGTGCTGTGGAGGAGACAGAGGAGCTCTCTGAGGGGAGTGTGCTGTGGAGGAGGCAGAGGAGCTCTCTGAGGGGAGTGTGCTGTGGAGGAGAGAGAGGAGCTCTCTGAGGGGAGTGTGCTGTGGAGGAGAGAGAG
>NC_137687.1:26403779-26478779 GCF_963989245.1 Nansenia antarctica
ATCCCTATTCCCTGTAAAGACATCCCTATTCTGGTTAAAGACATCCCTATTCCCTGTAAAGACATCCCTATTCTGGTTAAAGACATCCCTATTCCCTGTAAAGACATCCCTATTCTGGTTAAAGACATCCCTATTCTCTGTAAAGTCATCCCTATTCTCTGTAAAGACATCCCTATTCTGGTTAAAGACATCCCTATTCCCTGTAAAGACATCCCTATTCCCTGTAAAGACATCCCTATTCTGGTTAAAGACATCCCTATTCCCTGTAAAGACATCCCTATTCTGGTTAAAGACATCCCTATTCCCTGTAAAGACATCCCTATTCTGGTTAAAGACATCCCTATTCTGGTTAAAGACATCCCTATTCTGGTTAAAGACATCCCTATTCTCTGTAAAGACATCCCTATTCTGGTTAAAGACATCCCTATTCCCTGTAAAGACATCCCTATTCTGGTTAAAGACATCCCTATTCTCTATTAAGACATCCCTATTCTCTATTAAGACATCCCTATTCTCTATTAAGACATCCCTATTCCCTGTAAAGACATCCCTATTCTGGTTAAAGACATCCCTATTCTCTGTAAAGACATCCCTATTCTGGTTAAAGACATCCCTATTCTCTATTAAGACATCCCTATTCTCTATTAAGACATCCCTATTCCCTGTAAAGACATCTCTATTCTGGTTAAAGACATCCCTATTCTCTATTAAGACATCCCTATTCCCTGTAAAGACATCCCTAATCTCTGTAAAGACATCCCTATTATCTATTAAGACATCCCTAATCTCTGTAAAGACATCCCTATTCTCTATTAAGACATCCCTATTCTGGCTAAAGAGGGAATCCCCACAGACATGTTTCAAAATCTAACAGAAAGTCTTCCCAGAAGAGTTGGAGGCTGTTATAGCAGCAAAGGGGGGACCAACTCCATATTAATGCCCATGGTTTTGGAATTGGAGACTTTCAACAAGCACATTTGGGTGTGATGTTGGGGTGTCCACCTCCGTTTTGGCCATAGTAGTGTATGTTTGCCTACACCGACATGGAGTTAGTGGATGTGGAGTGAGTGAGGGAGGGGAGGAAGGAGGAGGTGAGTACTACCACAGCCCAGTGAGTTGAGGGGATCCGTTAGTTAGTGAATGAGAGAGAGCCACCAGATGGTCACTACCTTCTCGGTAGAAACCAGCAGGAAGCTCTCCTCCCCAGTGAGTAACACGCCTAGGCCAAACACACACGTCAACAAACTCTGGAATGCTCTTCCCTTGGAACTTCAGCGGTCTCGGTCGAAGCATTTAAAAAAACAGCTCAAGACTGTCCTGTACAGACAGGCTTTTGGCTTACCCCAAAAGCCTGTCTTTTTGTGTCTTGTTATTATTTTTGTACACTTGGTATTTGTTTCTTGTTTTTATTTTCACTTGTTAACCTATTTCTTTTAACCTGCTATTACTTTTGCTCATTAATTATGTTTTTATAGCCTATGTAAAGCACTTTGTGACCGCTGGTCTGTGATAGGTGCTATATAAAAAAACGTTACTTACTTACGTACTTACACGTCAAAACACTCTACAGACACTTCAATGCCCTACTTGATACTTGAATACTCAAGTACAACCAAACCAAAAAGGAATAAGTGTCAAAACCCCCCAAACTAAACTAAACCCCAAGCTAAGCTAAGCATCTGACAGTGTGTGTTTGGCCCCAGGCCTAGTGAGGAGCTAGCCACCACCTCTCCCAGTGACACGCAGGGATGCTCACGTTAGTCTGCTGGTCTGGTCAGGTGGTGGTGGTTTATAGGAGGGTCTCTCTGCGGGGACTCCCCGGCTTGCGGGGGTCTGGGGGGGCCAGGAGGTCCCTGCACGCCCCAGGGGGGAGCCTGCCTTTGGGCTGGCCTTGCAGGTTGGCCGGGGAAGGGGGGGGGGACCGGGAGGGGGAGGTGGGGGGGGCGAGGCGTCTTGCGGCTGGGGAGGCACACAGGAAAGTGGTGGTGGTGGCGGCGGCGGCGGCTAATGGGTGTCTGGGGGAGGGCGGGAGGGTAGGGGGAGCAAGCTGGGAGGAGGGGGCTGACCTGGCAGGGGAGGCGGGGGCGAGGGAGGCCCTGGAGGAGGATGGGGGGGGGCGGAGGGTGATGGAGGTGGCTGTGGCTAAGAGGTTGGACACCAGGGAACTGGGGGCGGGGGGTGGCCTGGGAGGGGCGTCGACAGGGAGGCTAGGGGCGGGTTGGGTGGATGAGGAGTCGGGGGTGTTGGGGATGCGTAGAGACATGCGGACACGGGGGGGCTGGTCCAGGGAGTTGGAACGCTGCACCACCGCAGAGCTCTTGGCGCTCAGAACGAAGGTGGACGCGGAACGAGACATCTAGTCACAAAGCAGAGGGAGAGAGACTGTTAACTCAAATCTACAGGTACAGAGAGAGACTGTTAACTCACATCTACAGAGAGAGAGAGACTTATCTCACACCTACAGGTACAGAGAGAGACTGTTAACTCACACCTACAGGTACAGAGAGAGACTGTTAACTCACACCTACAGGTACAGAGAGAGACTGTTAACTCACACCTACAGGTACAGAGAGAGACTGTTAACTCACATCTACAGGTACAGAGAGAGAGACTGTTAACTATACAGGTACAGAGAGAGAGAGACTGTTAACTCACATCTACACCTACAGAGAGAGAGACTGTTAACTATACAGTTACACGGAGAGAGAGACTGTTAACTCACATCTTACAGAGAGAGAGAGAGAGAGAGAGAGAGAGAGAGAGAGAGAGAGAGACACAGAGAGAGAGAGAGCGAGAGAGAGAGAGACTTAACTCGACAGAGTGCGACAAAGGGTTGATGGTTACTATTTTGGAACCAGTCAGTGCTGACGCTCATATGGACCGAAGCTAATTCTAATTTTAATACCGTCACTTTGAAGTCAAACTAACTTTCAACCCAGTACTTTGCCATGGACGTTCAGCAGCTGCGGAGTGACGCGTTGCAGCCTGCGATAAGGTCTCAGCCCGAGAGTGTACCTACAACGTACACAGGAATGCGTACTTTGACAGAAAGTAATGAATTGAACGTTTTCGTTCGACTTCAAAGTGATGGTATTAAAAAAAATCTAATTAGCTTCCGTGGACTGCCGCAGATGTATTGTTAGTTGTAAGGGTCATGTGGAGTTTATTAAGGGGGGGACATTGTGGCTCATGAGGAAAATGCTATCAGGTGATCAGGTGACGACTGAATCATATGAATGACATCACAGAGCGGTTCCAAAATACTACCAATCAATCGACAACACTGCAGGTAGGTAGAACACATGGGCTCCAAAACATCGAACCAACCCCTTAACCAACAGACCTGAACATCGATAACCTCAAAAGAATTTAGAAAGAGCCTTAAGGCCGGTTTAGGCTTCTGCGTAAAGTCGACGCCGTAGGCTACGCGTAAGCTTACGGAGTCCCGCGTGGACGTGCGTAGCCTGGACGTGCTCCTCTCAAAAAATCTATCCACGCGTCAGAGCGCACGTAACCGTAAGCTCTGTGATTGGTCCGCTTGGTAGCACATGATTCAGACAAGATTCCGACTCTCTCGTCGCCCAAAATGCGGAAGTCATGAAAGAAATGTCATTCACCTTTTCTGTAATTACGTATTAATAAAGATTTGAAAAATTATGATAACCATCGTATTATCTTAGTTTAATGTCATTTCAATGCATCATAGAACTTTTATTTACAACAACATAACAACAAAAAGATCGCTATTATGCCGCTTAGAGCTTTGAGCTCCGTTGAGTTCCTAACCGGAAGAGGCACAACACAGGGGCTGAAAACACACTGCCACCTAGCGATGTGACGGTGTAATTGCAGCGCGGCCTACGCAGAAGTGTAAATTGCGAGACCTACGTAAGAATTTACGTAAGCTACGCACGTAAATTCGACGCAGAAGCCTAAACCGGCCTTTAGCCTCCACCAGGCAAGATCAAAGCTCAACGTTTTTAAAAAACATCTCAGAAGATCTCTATCTCGATCTCTACAGAATACGGCAAGACAGACAGGACAAACACTACACTAGAGATCTTTCAACTCCATTTTCTCTCTCTCTCTCTCTCCCTCCCCGGGTCTCAGGAAAAACAGACGTGGTTTCAACGAGAGCAAGCTGGGCAGACCAGACCTTGACAGATACTCCCAAAGTTCCCTTCAAAAGTGCAGCTATAAACCCCTCTCTCTGATAGCCAAGAACACACACGTTAGAAATACTCAGACGTCGAGCGTTTTGAAAATAAAAAAGAGAGAGCCTGCTGACTCAGAGGCCAGAAAGAAAGGAACACATTTCTAAACCGAGCCACGGTGTAAAGTTTAGAAGTGTCATTTCCTGTTGATGATCAAATCTGATAATCACTCCCTCTGGATTGGTGGAAAGGGGCTATGTTAGACAGAGGATCTGCATTTAGGACAAACCATAGATCAATTATAATACAATTATACTGTATATTAAGAAAGAAAGGATGGAGGAGAAAGATGGACAGACCGAGGGATTGTAGGATCTGGGAGAGGGTGTATAGAGAGATGGATGTATGGACAGAAGAATGGACAGATAGAGAGATAGATGGATGGATGTTTGGACAGATGAACACTCTGATAGACACCCCCCCCCCCCACCCCTCTAACCTTTATCCACCAATGTTCTCCCACTGCTGAACCTCTTCACTTCAGGGTTGCCAGATTACCGCCGAATGTGCTACTTTTTATACTATTTATTTTTGGTGGATTTAGCTGTTTTTAGACTGTGGTTGGGCTGGAAATTGTCAACCCCATCTGGCAACCCTGCTTCAATTGTCCAATTGTCTCTATATTCTTTTTCCACTTGTCCAATTGTCTCTAGAACTATAGCCACTTTATTTATCTGGTCTTATTGCCTTTTATTGCCTTGTTTGTCTTCATAACTACCGCCAATTTATTCTTCTTGTTGCTGCAATGCAGAGGAACTCAAGCCTAAGAAATGTACTCTCTTATACTTGTATAATGGGATAGAACTAGAAACATCACACCACATGGGCCTGTTTAACTCCTTAGTGGGGTCAGGGTCAGAACGGCCCTGTTTAACACATGGGGGACAGGATGGGGTGGTGGGATGGGTCAATGGAAGACGTTGGAGTGATGGACAGATGGAGGGAGGGATAGAGGGAGATGGTTAGATGGACGGAAGGAAGGAAAGACTAATGGAAGAAAGGATGGATGGAAAGGGTAGATGGATGGATAGATAGAGAGAGAGGGATGGAAGGGATTTATGGGTGGGAGAGGGTAGACAGACAGACGGATGGCCAGAAGGAAGGATACAGACAGACAGACAGACGGAGGTACGTACAGCCAGTGTGGAGCTGCCGCCCATGCGGGTCATGTGATCACGGTAGGCTCCAGGGCTCTTGTCGTCAGGCGTGCTGCTGTTAGCCATGAAGGCCCTCTGCATCACACGCTTGGGGGTCTTAGTGAAGGAGAACGCCCTGGTCACCTGGAGGGAGACACACACACGTGTACACACAAGAACACACACACACACACACACGCACGCGAGCACACAAGAAAACACACACACACACGCGCGAGCACACACGAACACACACACGCGAGCACACACGAACACACACAAGAAAACACACACAAACGAGTGAACGCACACACACGAACACACACACACACACATTAAACAAGACCCTCAACACAAGAATAAGCTGCATCCATGAGCCAAGTAATAGTAAGTCATGAGGTCCTGGGGGGTATTCCATCAACGTCACTAAAGGGAAATCCAAGTCTCGCAAGAGTTGTCAAAACAAGGCTGGCCTTTTCTGTACATCTGGCGAGATTTATCCAAATAAGTCTGGATTTTCCTTTAGTGACATTGATGGAACACCCCCCTGATAGTACATTTGAAAAAAAAAAAAAAAAAAAAAAGTCTGTTACCTTCTTGGAGGTCTTCTTGATGGCCCGCGAGGCCTTGCTGAGGGTGCTGTCCATGTCCTTGGTGCTGACCTGGACAGAGTCCGGCTCCGTGCACTGGATCAGGTCCTCCTGGTTCGGGAAAATAAGAAAAACAAGTCATGAATAAATAAAACAAACAAAAAATAATAACAACAACAACTATATATAAAATGTGTATACAGCAGCAAGCTTTGAGGATTCTGCTTGGCTGCCCAAAATGCAAAAGAGTGTGGAGCCACTGCCCGGCTTCACAAGTAGGTCTTCCTCGTTGGTATTCTGTGAGGGAGAGCTGGCTGTTGAATACATTAGGAGAGTAGACACTGGCTGGTGCAGAGGTGAACGTCGCCACCTGGTGGTTGGTCTGGAACTACACAGCCGGGAAACAGCCCCGGTTTGTTTGGAAAGTGCCCCTGTTGGACATGGGGAGGCCGGGGGCAGGAGCAATCTGTATTTCTCATCTCATTCCATGCTCCAGAGAGAGAGAGAGAGAGAGAGAGAGAGAGAGAGAGAGAGAGAGAGAGAGAGAGAGAGAGAGAGAGTGTGAGAGAGAGAGAGAGAGAGAGAGAGAGAGAGAGACAGACAGAGTGAGAGAGAGAGACAGAGAGTCAGACAGAGAGAGTGTGTGAGAGAGAGAGACAGACAGAGTGAAAGAGAGAGACAGAGAATCAGACAGAGAGAGTGAGACAGACAGAGTGAGAGAGGGAGATAGTCAGGACAAGGAGGCCTGTCCTCTGATCTCTACCTCCACCAGCCTCCCTTGTCCTCTACAGACACTCGTAAAAATGTATAAGCGATGGACAGCAACTCTTGACATGCCAGGCTTACTGCAAATGAAGGGCTAAGGTTTAGCGGTCAGCTGCGAGAACAGCTTGTTACTGGTTAGTAACCTGGTTTAACATCTATGAGAGCCAATCCAAAACACGTTGAAGCGTGGACATCCTGTCCTCTCCTCCACATCTGACAAGTCGGCTTGTTTCTAATAATGAAGCAATATGTAAGCATCCCCGGGGAGGCTGGTGGTGGTAGAAATCGGAGGACTGGCTCATTATCATGAATCTTCATTACACACAGAGACACAGACGCACACACACACACACACACACACACACACACACACACACACACACACACACACACACACACACACACACACACACACACACACACACACACACACACACACACACTCTCTCTGTCTCTCTTAAATGGAAGAACTTCATCACTTCATGAACTATGGTCAGTACTCAAGTTGTAAAAGAAAATCAGGAGGGATGGTGGATTTTATCATATCATATCATATCAATTTATTGGCAAATTAGCATCCCCACAGCGTCAGTGACTTCAGTGTCAGTGACTTGGTAAAAAATGTCATTGCATGTGTGCGTGCCCCCTCGCCCACAGTATTTTACTCAATATACGCAGAACTAAAGGTTGAAATAGCAGTAATACCACGTTCATTGATAAAATGACATACGGGATGAAAAGGGGGGATGGCAGTTTTAGAAGGGGGGGATGCCATCCCCCCTCATCCCCCCTCATCTCGAGTGCTGACTATGGTATGGAATGAGGAATAGCATCAAAATAGAAACACCATGTTTGACACCTCTCCCAATTCCGTTCCAGGCATCACACTGAGCCTGCCTCCTATTTCTACCTCCACCAGCCTCCCCTTGGTGTGCAGCCCCCCGATACAACGAGCCCGTCCTCCGGGTGCAGCCCCATCCCTTCAGCCAGCCAATCGTGTTCCACTACCTGGGCAGAGAGCTGAGGACAGATCACCTCGCTCTTCTGGACTTGAGGAGGAATGTTCAGTAACAGTCCGACTCAGGGTTCCTCCAAGTTCCAACAAGTCAAATGAAGACCTTTTTTAGACCTCTTTGAATATAATTTTAGACCTATTCGCGACACCATATGATAGCTTTTTGTCATCCTCGAGGTGATGAAATTAGGGATTTCACTGCCATACAGACAAAAAAGGAAGAGAATTAGCATTTTTTGGTTCCACCTTGATTAAGTTCCGCGTAAATAGATGTGGTCGGACTGATTTCCTTGCAGGATCTCATTTTTAAGACATAGCACCTAATTTTTAGACCGATTAACTGACATTTAGACCTTTTTAGGCCCTATAAATCAGATTGCTGGATTTGAGACTTAAAGGCTTTTTAAGACCAGCGCGGGAACCCTGCATTTAGCAGACGCCTTATTCCAAAGCGACTTACAATCGATACATTTGACTAAGCAAGTGCATCATCAATTCACCAGTCGTAGCAGGAAGAGTAATCTAGCTCAGGCCAGGGGCCATTGGCAGTCGTCGTGATAGAAAGATTTATTTTCCTGTTCACGGATGTGCTAACGGGATTAACACAGCCAACATGGCTGTCCAACTCCACCTTCATATGTTAGCCTAACAGAATCAAATTAACACATTTGTATCCTCGTCAAACCCCCTGGACATGCAGTGTGGTTGTGGTGTGTATGCGTGTGGTGTGTGTGTATATATCTGAGAGGTGTGGTGTGTGTGTGTGTGTGTGTGAGAGAGTGTGAGTGCGAATGTGGGTGTGTGTGTGTGTGTGTGTGTGAGTGTGAGTGTGAGTGCTTGAGTGCGAGTGTGTGTGTGAGAGAGAGTGTGAGTGCGAATGTGTGTGTGTGTGTGTGTGTGTGTTATTGCGAATGTGTGTGGCTGTGTGTGTGTGTTAGTGAGAGTGCGAATGTGTGTGTGTGTGTGTGTGAGTGTGTGAGTGAGAGTGTGAATGTGTGTGTGTGTGTGTGTGCGTGTGTGCACACCAGTGACAGCTGATGTCTTCCACTTCCACAGTGAGTCTGTCTGAGTTACCGTCTGTGTCTCAGGCGGTTTCCCCTCCCCAGTCTCTCCCCTCAAAGCTTTTATTCTTATAAGAATTGAAATATCAACGTCCCCCCCCCACCACCCCCACCCCCACTCCCTTAAAAAAGGCTATATTATCTTTGTTGGGCCCTAGGTGCTTGTCTTAGCTCACTTCTGACTCCTCTACTTTCCCCTCATAGTAACTGTTTGATTTCAAATCCATATTAGGGTCATGTTCTCACATGAAAGTGGAAGAGATTGCAACATTGTTGCATAAATTATTTATCTGATTTGCGTTCTCACAGCCCTTTATGTAAACGAAGTAACATACGCGATCGAAGCAACAGACGTGGTAGTTGATTGGTCCGAAAAATTGAAAATTGCCCGTTCGCCGCGCTCTTATCCAGATCAACGCGCATGTGCTGTTGTTTTCCTATGGACAGCCTCGATGCGTCATTTCTAATCAGAGCGAAACCACCCTTTTCAAGCGGAGCATCCGTCGGTTGTTTGCTCCGGGAGTGACTTCGAATGCGCGCTCTCACAGCTCCAAACGACGCATTTTCCGTTATTTTTTTTCCTAAACTCCGATTCCAAGTGAAGCAAATGTTCTAGTGAGAACACAGCCTTAGCATAGAGCAAAAAAAAAAGAGCTAGATGCCTCTTCCTCTTTCCGATACTTACGGAGGAGGGGGAACTATAAGGCTGTCAGTTTGAGAAGCAGCCATTGCCAGACAAGTATGCCTGAAGAAGGTCTATGAAAGAGCGAAAGAAAAGCTTGTGAAATAAAAACATTGATTTTCTGCACAGTTTGGAGTGTGCGGATGCTGCTTTTTTCCATTCCATTTGAGTTCCACCTCAGCTCAGTCTGATTACGGATGAGCGGTGGTGTTTTCACTAGATGCAGCCATTACAACTGCACACATTTCCCTGAGTGCCCCCCACCCGGCCTACCCCCACCCATCTCACCACCCCCACCATCTCACCATCCACCCCCCCGCCGCCGCCAACCTCACCCATCTCACCACCCCGATATGCACCACCCCCCACCCATCTCACCACCCTGACCATCTCACCCCCCCACCCAGCCCACCCACACCCTCACCCACCTTACCACCCCCACCATCTCACCCCCCCACCCATCTCCCCCCCATCTCACCGAGTCGGTCTTGCAGATGGTGTTGGCTACGTGGCGGCTGAGGGTCCGGAGCCAGGGGGCCTTCTGCGTGTCCTCCCCCAGGAGCTGGAAGCTGAACAGCTGGTTCTCCTGCTCCGTGGGGGGGTGCACCACCAGGGAGAAGGCATTCTGACAGTCTGGAGAGGGGGGGGGGGGGGGGGGGGTGGGGGGGGAAGAGAGAGAGGGAGGGGGAGAGAGAGAGGGAGAGAGATGGGGAAGAAAGCGAGAAAAAATAGAGGGTCATCTCATTGCTCCATTCATAGAACATTCTATATCCCTGCCACCCCCCCCCCCCGAGAGAGAGAGAGAGGGAGAGAGAGAGTCAGAGAGAGAGTCAGACAGAGAGACAGAGAGAGAGTGAGAGAGAGAAAGAGAGAGAGAGTCAGACAGAGAGACAGAGAGAGTCAGACAGAGAGAGAGAGAGAGAGTGAGTGAGAGTCAGACAGAGAGAGAGACAGCGAGAGAGTGAGAGAGAGTGAGAGAGAGTCAGACAGAGAGAGAGAGAGAGAGTCAGACAGAGAGAGAGTGAGAGAGTAGTCAGACAGAGAGAGAGATAGACAGAGAGAGAGAGAGAGTCAGACAGAGAGACAGAGAGAGTGAGAGAGTGAGGGAGTGAGAGAGTGAGGGAGAGAGTCAGACAGAGAGAGAGAGTCAGACAGAGAGAGTGAGAGAGAGAGACAGACAGACAGACAGACAGAGAGACTGAGTCAGACAGAGAGAGAGAGAGACAGAGAGAGTGTGAGAGAGAGAGAGAGAGTCAGACAGAGAGAGTGAGAGAGTCAGACAGAGAGAGTGAGACAGAGAGAGAGAGAGAGAGTCAGACAGAGAGAGTGAGACAGAGAGAGAAAGAGAGTCAGACAGAGAGAGTGAGAGAGACAGACAGACAGAGAGAGAGTCAGACAGAGAGAGTGAGAGAGACAGTCAGACAGAGAGAGGGTGAGAGAGATAGAGAGAGAGAGACACAGACAGAGACAGAGAGAGAGACAGAGAGAGAGAGACAGAGAGAGAGAGAGACGTAGAGAGAGACAGAGAGAGAGAGACAGAGACGTCATCCTGGGCTGATGAGGGAGACCAAGCCTCGGCGCACGGAAGCCCAATAAATACAACTGGAACCGCCTGGAACCAACGCTTTGTTCTTTGTGTGTGTGTGTGTGTGTGTGTGTCTGTCTGTGAGTGTGTGTGTGTCTGTCTGTGAATGTGTGTGTGTGTGTGTGTGTGTCTCACCCTCCGTTTCTGTCAGGTCCAGCAACCTCCGTATCTGGGACAGGGGCATCAGGGTGATGTGCTTCAGCATGGCGGCCGGCCGCGTCGGGCCCAGGGGGCTGCGGAACGTACTGATCACCTTGTGACGCTTCCTGGCGATCTGGACACACACACACACACACGCACACACAGTTCCACAGTCAAGTCAGACATGTATACATATATACACACACCACACCCACACCCACACCCCACACACACCCACAAAGAGTTGCCGTAGGGAAAAGTATTTAACTCTCAACTTCTATTACCACGTCTCTGTGTGTGTGTGTGTGTGGGTGTGTGTGCTTGCTTGCAAGGGGGTGTTATCAGTCACACGGTGACAAATCGATAGCGCCTTCATAAAGGTAGCGATCCCCCTCATTAGCAGGCTAGTTAGTTGGCCTGTGTGAGTGTGTGTGTGTGTGTGTGTGTGTGTGTGTGTGTGTGTGTGTGTGTGTCGGTGGGGTCTGAAGACGGCTGCTAGAACACAAGGGAGAGGGGGGGGGGGTCTGATGACGACTGATAGAACAACAGGAGGGGGGGGAGATATATAAACGCAGAGTAGTTAGCCGATGAATAATTGAGGAGCGTAAACTGAAGGACTACACCCCCCTGCCCCCGCCCCCTCCCTCATTACCGCGCCCCGCTGCCGTTCCACAGTCAGGCCGCTGCGACTAAGCCGCCATTACGGCTCAGTACCGCAGCCGCGGCTCTGATTGCCATCCACCAGTCGCTAATGCACAACTCTGCTAATGAGACCGCAGATAAGGAGAGCTGTGTCTGCAACGATAGATTGCACACCCATAAATTATTCACTTTTCTCCTACTCCCCCCCACCTCCAACCGACTCATGCCCCCCCCCCCCCCCCCCATCACAACTGCTGCTGCTGCTGCTGCTGCTAGGGCCTGAATTTGCACCTTTTTTTTGCATTTCATGAAATCCCAGACATTTCATAATGAGAGGGTGAGAAAGAGGGGGGGAGGGAGGGTGAGAGAGAGGGGAGGGGGGTGAGAGAGGGAAAGAAGGAGAGAGAGAGAGAGAGAGGAGGGGGGCCTGAAAAGGGAGGAGTTGGTCAAACATTCTCAATCAAAGATCGGTGTCAGGCTTGAAGAAGCGGATTTCCGGAAAGTTCTACAATGTTGATGAGTTAGTTAGTTACCTCCAGACTAGCTGGTGGTTGTGAGGTAGTTAGTTAGTTGAGAGGTAGTTAGTTAGTTGAGAGGTAGTTAGTTAGTTGAGAGGTAGTTACCTCCAGACAGTCGTTGAAGAGGAAGAGCGTGACGTGCTCGCCGCGGTCGCAGGGCTTGTCTCCCAGGGCGATGGTCTCCACTCTGTGGACAAGGCTGCGATGGGAAGACAGGAGGTTTGCCTGCAGACGGAGAGAGAGAGAGAGAGAGAGAGAGAGAGGGGGGAAGAGGGCAGGATTAATACAACATTAATTCCGTAATAAACCCCTAGTGCCTGGTTTCTATTCCCTTGACATGTCTGTAGAGGATTAGATAAGGATCCGAACTCTCAAGTGCATTATGGGGGCTGATTTGGGATTCAGAGGAAAAACAAGAACACAAAAACAGTGTACACACAGCATGAGGAATGAGTAGAACACTCAGAGACACAGGGATGTTCTAGAGAGAGGCGGGGCTGATCTAGAGAGAGACGGGGCTGATCTAGAGAGACACAGGGCTGATCTAGAGACAGGGATGATCTAGAGAGAGACTGGGCTGATCTAGAGAGAGACTGGGCTGATCTAGAGAGAGACAGGGCTGATCTAGAGAGAGACGGGGCTGATCTAGAGAGAGACAGGGATGATCTAGAGAGAGACAGGGATGATCTAGAGAGAGACAGGGATGATCGAGAGAGACAGGGCTGATCTAGAGAGGCAGGGCTGATCTAGAGAGGGAAACAGGAGGGCTCCTTCACAGGAGAGCAACACTCAGCGTTGACGTCTCCAAGCCTACACATTGGTATTCCACCGCAGCTCAGCTGATACAGGAATCTCAATTCTCCCCTCACACTAATCCTCCAAACACACCACTGTCACCCCATCGACCAGCAAGTTTATTCATATACATCCCGGGCTTATCCATGTCAAGATAAATAGAAACACACACACACACACACACACACTCTCTCTCTCTCTCTCTCTCTCTCTCTCGTGTTCGATGATGACGCTTGCTCCAAGGATGGGGGGGGGGGTGTTGACTTCTCGTGGGCGTTGAGTCCGATCCTTGAGCCGCACACCCGTCCGCAGATGGTGCAGAGGACGACCGCCCGCTGGTGTCGTTGTGTGCGCCTCAGATCTTCGGTCTTGGTTGGATTGATGTATTTGGGAAACTGCAGAGGCACAAGTGACTTGCCAGGCTGATCTGTCGAGTGCCAGAGTTTCAAGCTACGTGGTGTTCCTATCCAGCGAAGATGTTGTTTGGCCACAGCTGCGTCCATACAGACTGAGTTGGTGTTGTTGAGGATGTCTGTGTGGGGGACTCGGTCTTCCCAGGACAGGCCGAGGATCCTCTGTCGGCAGCGGATGTGGAAGGCCTCCAAGTTGGTGATGTGCCGGCGGTATGGGGTCCAGGATTCTGCTCCATAGAGCGGAAGTGGAGAGACATACTGCGGTGTAGACGGCAACCTTGGTGCTGACCTTCAGGTCTCGGTTTTCGAAAACCCTGCTGCGTAGGCGTCCGAAGGATGATGAGGCTTTATTGATACGCGTGTGTATCTCCGCGTCAAGGGAGCAGCATAAGGACGGAGTGGAGCCGAGGTAGGTGACATGATCCACTGTTTTAAGTGGAACACGGTTTATGTGAAAGCTGGGAAGTGTCGAGGTTTGGGAAGTGAGTTGGGACATGACTTCGGTTTTTTGGATGTTGACCTGGAGACCGAAGGATTTGTATAGACCGGATATGATGTTGAGAGCGTGCTGCATAGACTCTGGGCTGGGAGCTAAGAGGGCACAGTCATCAGCGTACTGAAGCTCATAGATTTGGCAGGGCTTTGTATGTGCTCGGAGCCGGCGGATGTTGAAGAGACTACCGTCAAGGCGGTGTTCCACATGGATACCGTCTTCGTGTCCCAATTAGGGCTGGGACGACGCGTCGACGTAATCGACTACGTCAATACGTCGACTTGCGTAATGTGCGTCGGTGCGTCGCAAATAAACATGGCTGCGACCAGTTACGAGCGACGTGTCATTGATTTTCAACAACGCTTAACTCACGCTTTTATTTTGAAGACGCGAAAACGAAACCGGAAGTCTATAATATCAGAATGTGCCTCTTGTTGTCTTTCAGAGTCAAAGAACAGATACCAAACTGCCGGCATGTTTGCTGTAATTATATTACTTGGCAGTAGGCAGTCATCACTCAATGCTCGTCTCATTTACAGAACAGCATGGTTTGCTTGCACTGTTTGATCGCGTCATAAAAAATGAACGTTTCACATTGGCGAACATTCACACGGAACACGGAATGGCCGAACTCCGACTGTGCTGTAAAGTGGGTGGAGTGGAGTATGGACTCCGCACATGCGATAGTATGTATACTAGATAGTAGTATAATCATGTGAGCTTTTATCGACAGGAGATCTCCGACACAGTCGTACATCAATGGCGCGGTTAAGGCTTATCCCTCTGAACCTGGCCGATCATTCGGTGCATCCCTACTCTCAAGTATTGTGATTTTCTGTCGTTTTTCTTTTCCCTGTCAGTGTCCCTGTTAGACATGCCATCATTATGAACAGCTAAGATACTGTAACTTGTTGACCTCTTAACTGTCTCTCGCGACGCGCCCGCCCCACACTTAGAAATACTGACCTGTAATAATAATAATAACCAGGAGGCAGGCGGGGGGGAGCAGAAAGAGGGGGAGAATGTTATGAATGTGAGAACTTTTATATTTTATAATATTATATTTTATGTTGGACTGTAAGAAAGAGAGGATATTTTTTGTTGTGGAATATTGCCCTGCAGTGCAGAAGCCTAATTTATATATTTATACAAGAATAATTGAATAAAATACTGAAATGTTAATAAGATGACTGGAGTTCACCCCCACACACACACACACACACACACACTTTGTATTAATCCACCCTCTAGTACCATCTCATCTACACTATAATCACTTCAACGCATGGCTCTCCAGAGACACATACAGTCACACACACAGTCACACATTGTGTTTCTCTTGTTGCTGCAATGTCAAGGAAACAAAGCCTAAAGGACTTTACTCTCTTACACTTGTACAATGGGATGTCACAATAAACCTGATTCTGACGCACACGCCGACAGTCATACACACCAGTGTTTCCTCTATATGCATTTATTGGTGGCGGGCCGCCACGAATGAATTTCCTCCACCACGAATTGATTCAGTCCACAAAAAAAATATATATAAAAAAAAAAGATCCACCTCTGAACATTTTTGCTGATTAAAATAAATCTGATCCTAGATCAGCGCTATAATGGATGTTGACTATAAGTGCACCTAAATCCATGCCCATCTCTCTCTAACCGCTGATCCAAAATCAGATTAATGACATTAAACATTCAGTTGACGACGTGACACAAGGGCTACTCCTGATTGGTCTAAATGTGAACCGGCATGAGAACCGTGCAGACTCAACCATCCCTGCTGAAAAACTGTCGCAAATTGAAGAACTCGCGCAAGTTGGAAACACTGGGAAACTTTCGCCAAGTTGGACATACTTTTCCTGTTGTGTTTGAGACGGAGCCAAGACTGCTCGTTTGGAAGGACATTGGATCCGTGAGTCAGTGTTTTTCAACCTTTTTTGTGCCACGGCACATTTCTTACCTTGAAAAAATCCCACGGCACACCGCCATCCCAAATGTTACAAAATGATACGTAACATTATATAACATATATTACTTGTCGTTATACTCACTCAGTGCGAAGCCTGGCCCTGTATGTTGGCCATGTATGCGAGCCTTGCCACAATTTGTCACTTGCAAGCAGCTTTGCGTCATCACACTTCTCATCAGTTAAAACGGTTTTCAGCTCCTCCCGTAACTCAAACACGCGGGCCGGCACTTTTCCGCAGGACAATCATCGGACCGCCGTATGGAGCAATAACGTCTTATGCTGGGCTCCCGTCTCTTCACATAATGCTGCATATAAGAGGTCTTCAGAGGTCTTGTTTTTACAAAGTTTACCATACGAACAGCATTCAACACATCAGATATCTCCGCTGGGAAGTCTCGGCAACATAGCTGCTTGCTCCATCAGTGCAGACACTTACGCAGCTGTCCCACTGAAGTCCTCCCCTGTTGTTGTTTTTATGCAATGTCTTGCAAAAAAGACATTTTCTGTGATTGTGTCTCCATCCACAAAGCGTGCATTGGCCAAGAGTTGAGCCAAGACTCAAGTTGCAAAGCAAACTGCCCACTGCCACGTATCTTCTCCAAAACAACATTTTCGACAATGCGTCAGGCAATCGTCTTAATGAATGAATGAAACAATGTAGGTTATTTTTTATAATCTTGGGGTATGGGCATACAATCGTTAGGTTTTTCAGTCACGTATTCACACACCCTCCTGTCAATCACTTGGAAGAGGCCGCTTTGCGGACGGCGATACGCTTTTCTCTGACTGTTACCATTCTTAAGCCGATCTTTTTGGGCTCGTCAACTTCTAACATTACACTCTGTAATATCATATTTCTTGGCTGCTGGACAGTTGTTTGATGCCTCTGCTTCATTGACCACCATGGCAGTGTTTCCTCCAGGAATTTTTACAATGGTGGCGGGTAGTGCTGACCGCGCACGCGCGCTCAAAACAACGATGTAATTTCAGCCAAAACTCGAGGATGGCCCAAAAAAATAAAATGTTTTCCTGTACTTCTCCCGTGTGTCTCTTATTGTCTGTGTCTGCATGTTTTTCCAGCATGTAATTCCGTTGTCAATAAAAACAAAAACACTGATCTGACGGTTTTTTTCACAACGTTATTACTTGTCACTTTAAGCCCAGGAGGGAGTTAGCGATTAGCGATGTTTAGCTTAGCTTAGTTTAACAGAAGTATCTTCACTTTTAACATGACTTCCCGTGGTCGTAGAGGGCTGGTCGACGGCTTAAAATGACCCTGTAGACCTTATCCAGCTATAGTCTTGTGTTTCTACCCCGGGCATAGCCGGTGTTATTCACGGACAAACACTCCTGTTAGAGTGGTTCTAGTACACTGGACATAGGTAACACATAGAGAGGCTTCTCCTCTCTCTCTCCATCCTACACTACACTACACTACGCATCCTATACTACACTACACTACGCTAGCTCGCGGTGTTCGGGTGACAGCCAGGGCGCGTTCGTAAATACGCTCTGGAAATCTGATCAGCACTCACGGAATGCCTCTTGTCCAATCAAATGACTTGGTCCCTTTATGACGTTGAACCCAGTGTGCGCTCCGGGGCTCTCAGAGCGAATTTACGAACGCAGCCTCAAGTTCAATACTCGCGACACACACGGACTGGTCCAGTTTCAGCGCTTGTGGGTGTGTCTAGCGCTGTGAAGGTCTGAAAAGCGGCCTAAATTTTTTATTTTTTTTTGGTTGAGAAATCTGCATGGTGGCGGAGGAAATTCCATCGTGGCGGACCGCCACGATGAAATGCATGTAGAGGAAACACTGCATGGTCTTAAAATTGGCATCGTAACTCCTCCTCTGTTGTTTGTTAACTTGACCAACCACTTGAGCCACTTTTTTTGAGCTGGTCCGAGTGTGTCTCTGCGTTGTCTCTCCGCGGGTGTGTGTGTGAGTGTGTCTCCATCTCTCCAGGCACCGTCACTGGGGTGTGTGTGAGAGGGAGAAACACGGTGGCTCGCGTGGGGAACAGTCTTTTGGCGCCATACGTTGTTGTGAATTAATATTGACGTGTAAAAGTCTAGGGCGCGAATATAAGACGATGCAACTTTTTCAGACTTTTTTCTGGGGAAAAAAACCCGTCTTATATTCGGGTCAATACGGTAAGTGGAATTTGATAATTTCCCACGGCACATCTGATGATCTCTGGTTGAAAAACACTGCCGTGAGTAACGTAAACCTTCAGAGCTGACGGATGGAAACCGGTATCACAAGTTTATATTCTGTATATATTATTATTTTTTTTGCCATCCTTTTTTGGATTTTGAGCGCGCGTGCACGGATAGGCCTCTCCGCCACGAATGGAATAATTCCTGGAGGAAACACTGCACACACACACACACACACACACACAGATATGAATGTGTAGCCAACAGTGGCTCCCATGCATCCCAGACTCACAGGACAGCCGCCAACCACAGACACAGAGACACAGACACACACAGGCACACGCAGGCACACGCAGGCACACGCAGGTACACGCAGGCACACGCACACAGGTTGGGCGGTATCCAATTTGTGAGACCGTTAAACCATCAAATTGTACCACAGTATTACCGCGGGATTCAAATAATAATACATTTTAAAAAGTATGGACATCGTAGGGCTTTGAGGGAGCCGCCAATCTCAAATGATGAGTGACGGCGGCCGGTGGAAGGTGGACCAAGACGCAAGGTCATTTTGACGTTTTTTGTGTGTGGTTTTTTTACAGATTATGAAAGTGCAGATTGTACGCTCTTAAATGAGGAGAAGTGGTCACGTGACACGCGATTATGATTGCTTCTAAATATGTCTTGATTATATACTCTATTACCGCCCAACCCTAAACAGCAGTAACACCCACACCCACACCCACACACCCACACCCACACCCACACCCACACACACACACAGTCAGGAGTTAGCTGTAGCAGACCCACCGGACAGCCGTCGACCTCGTAGACAACGTCAAATATCTGCTTCTGTCCCTCCGTCTTCCTCTTGTCTTCGTTGATGTGACTGTAGGAGAGACAGAGGAGAGAGGAGACAGAGGAGAGAGGAGACAGAGGAGAGAGGAGACAGAGGAGACAATATATTGTGAAATATGTGTAAAGTTAAGCAATACAGAGACTATAGTTGATGAGCTAAGTAAAACTAAAACATTTTTTTTAGAGAGAGGGGAATTCAAGCACTTTTATTGACCCATGTCTATTTTTAAGACCTTGATTGTTTTTTTTAATCGAATTCACAAACCTTTAAGGATTTCAAGGACTCGTGGGAACCCTGTATTTAACTTTGATTTTAGCAGGGAGTCCCACTGAGACCGATGTCTCTTTTACAAAGGACCCATTGATACATAATTTAAAATCATACAATCATATTATGCATTTATTTTTTATTATTTTTTCTGTGATAACGCTAAATTTATTTAGGGGAGCCGTGTTAAACAGCACATTCATTATCTCCCACACAATATCAGTGTCTACTTATCTGAAAACAGAGATTTTTTCTATGTTCTGTAATCAAAAAAGATAACAGGGAAAGGCCAAAGGAAACTACCCCATATGTCATTATGTCATTGGGGGTAAATAAATAAATAAAATGAGGTAAAGGCAGGGGGATAATAAACGAGAGTTAAATCAAATAATCGGTGAAGTGTCCCTTTAACTAAGCGACAACAAGAAGAGAAAAAAGAAAGATGGCCGACTCACGTCATGACCTCTTTGAGAGACTCGATGGCCTTCTCCAGAGTGACCTTGTCAGGGTTGTCCTCCGACGTGTGCTTCTTTATGTCTGCAGGCGAGAGAGACACAGGGTCGAACCACACTGGCGGAAAGTCTTTATGGGGGCATTTACATTATAAAGAATGCAGCTCAGAATGTAGCGCGAGGTCAGGGGAGGCTGGCGGAGGGAGAAACCGGAGGACGGGGCTCATTGTGAGGCAGGGTTGTTTGATAGCGCTCCTCACTCCGATTAGCCTGTCCTCCGATTTCCGCCGGAGGAGAGACAGTCTTTATATAGTACTGGTGGGGGGTAGAAATCGGAGGACGGGCTCATCGTAACAGAATGAATAGAAGTATTAAAACACAGATTTTAAGATATGAAAACAAGTTTTAAACCTCAAGAGAAAAACGAAAATTACCGAAAGTGTGAGGGGACTGTGACATCACGCGCTTAACATAGTTAACATCGCCAAGGTGAGAGAACATTAAAATGAGATATGTCTGCCACGTTATGGGTGTGTGTGTATGCGTGTATGTGTGTGTATATGTGTGTGTGTGTATGTGCGTGCATGCGCGCGCATGCGTGTGTATGTGTGCGTGTGCATGTGTGCGCGTATATGTGTGTGCTTGTGCGTGTATATATGTGTGGTTGTATGTGTGCGTGCGCGTGCATGTATGTGTGCGTATATGAGCGTGCGTGTGTGTGTATGCGTGCGTGTATACATGTGTGTGTGTACCATTGAGGAGGAGGGCGACACTTGGCAGTCTTTGTACAGGGCGGATCAACAACTCCACCAGCGTCTGTCGCCCACACTCTGGCTTCGACTGATTGATCTGCAGGCGAGAACACACACACACACACACACACACACACACAGCTGCTGAGGCAGAGCAGACTTGACAGACATGTCGCAATCCGACAGGACAACTCAACGATCACGTACTCACTCCCACAAATAGACATCTCTCTCTCTCTCTCTCTCTTTCTCTCTGCTCCACATTTCTCTAAAAAAACCTGCTTATATAGAAGACTAAAGGATTTGAAACTGTTAGAACTTTTTTTTTTTACATTCCTAAAATGGCACGCAATCACAGACTGGCAAACACAATTTCTGTTGAAAAAGACTGACAAAGACACAGACAGACAGACACACACACACAAAGACAGGCAGACACAGACAATGCTACATTCTTTCAGGAAAGACAGACAGAAAAAAGAGAAAGACAGAGACAAAAACACAGACAGACAGAGACACACACAGACAGACAGACAAAGACAGAGAAAGACACAGACCGAGACAATGCTACACACCTTAAGGAAAGACAGACAGACAGACAGACAGACAAAGCTACAAATCTTCTGGAAAGACGCACACGCACACACACACACACACACACACACACACACACACAAAGACAGACAGACAAAGCCACAAACCTTCAGGAAAGACACAGACACGTACAGACACACGCACACGCGCACACAAAGACACAGACAGACAAAGACACACAGACACAGACACACACACACAAAGCCACAGCCAGACAAAGCCACAAACCTTCAGGAAAGCGTGGAACCTGGGTTTCTGCTTCTCGCACTTGACCAAGGTCTCCTTACTGAGCTCAAAGAAGTTGACGAACGGAGGGTAGGCCTTGACCAGGTCTTTAGACTGGCGTGGAGGAGAGGAGGACAACGAGAGGGTCAGGACACACAGAGAGAGTATAAACCAGCATTGATACCTTTCATCACAACCACAATGAGCCCGTCCTTCCATTTCTCCCTCGCCCCCTGATACAACATTTATTCTTTAAACACCAACACCAGCTCCGGTCTGACTTCCTTTGCTGCGAGACAGTCTAACATCAGTCAGTACGGAAGAGTCCCCAGAGTGATGCCACAGCCCTTTCTTAATTGGAGAGCGGGGTTCTCCCCGAAGAACGTCAGAGAGTCACTGCGTCACGCTGTGAACTTGGCAGGGCTGCTGGGTAAACATTTCAAGGCAAATTAAACTATATTATTTAGTACTGATGGAGTAATTATCTTTGATTGCCGAAGAAAGGCAAGTTGCTGTTGAAAAGGAAAGCGTTCGAATGTTCCTCAGTGAATTCAGTGATTTTTGCTGTGTTTTTTTTTTTTTTCACAGTTTTGACATAAATAATAAATGCGAGACAGGGTTTTGATAATCCGATCCAGACGCCACTCCATAACGTCCTGGGGAGAAGCGTGGGATAGGCCTTGTACCAGGTACTTAAGACTACTGTTACTGACAGCAGAGGAGCTGTCAGGGCAAAGAGTAGAAACTAGCTTCATGGTCATAGTATTAAACAAGTTGACGAACGAGGGGAGGCCTTCACTAGATCCTTAGACGGGTGCGGACAGGAAGGGAACTGTCTGGACAGGTGATGCACTGCACCCCCGAAACCGAGGGGGGGCCATCAATGTCGACGTAAGATTTATGAAAACTGCCAAAACGATTAATCCTGCTACAAGCTTGCAGCCAAAGTTAAACAGTCGAGCTGAAACTGCGCCAAAGAAGTTTCCGGAATAAGGAAATTGAAAGGCAATCAAGAGTTAAGGGGTTGTATTCTACTCACGTATTTCAGGATGATGTCTCCTACGCTCTTGTCTTCGGACCAGTTCATAACCAGCTCCTCCAGATCCACCTGTCAATCATTAAAAGTGGCACACAATGTACCGGTTCTACAAAAGTATACAGGGTTCCCACACCTTCTGAAACATCAAATTCAAGCACCTTGCAAGGACTTTTCAAGACTGAATTCCCTCAAATTCAAGGACCCAACACGGCATAGTTTGAGACAGATCTAGATGAGAATGTATATAATAGGAACTTTCCGCTCACAGACAACAATTAAAAAGAGAGGCTTGAATGTGTGAACACTAGATGGTCTCTAGCCTTCTCTACCACAGCAGAGCAAACAATATATTGTGAAATATGTGTAAAGTTAAGCAATACAGAGACTTTGAAAAAGGATCTATAAGAAGATCCATTTTTTTTAAACCATAAACGCCTGACTCAGTATTTTCTTTGAGATGTGCGGAATATTATTTTCTAAGTGTAACTTTCTCTATATGCCAATGCTAAACAAAGATGGATGACAGCCACAAGTATCAACAATGGCCGTCCCCAGCTTGTTGATGAAAAGGATGCCAGCAGTGAAGTCTGGCATTCCTCTGCTGAGAACGAATGATGAAGGAGAGCCGACTGAAATCACAGAGCTTGTTTGTAAAAGATGTTTACAAGGCCGGGCAGTCAAAGGGAGGCGACACATCACATTTAACCGAGCATCTTTCTGAAAGGCATTCCGACCGCTTCAAGGAGCTCAAATCACAACAGGTCAGTGAATAGGTCTGATATCTATGGATGTGACAATAACCAGAGACAACGTCTAGAGAGCTGAGACTCTGTCTAGAGGGGCGAGACTCTGTCTAGAGAGGCGAGACAGTCTAGAGGAGTGAGACTCTGTCTAGAGGGGTGAGACAACGTCTAGAGAGCTGAGACTCTGTCTAGAGGGGCGAGACTCTGTCTAGAGGGGCGAGACAGTCTAGAGGAGTGAGACCCTGTCTAGAGGGGCGAGACTCTGTCTAGAGGGGTGAGACTGTCTAGAGGGGTGAGACTCTGTCTAGAGGGGTGAGACCACGTCTAGAGGAGTGAGACAGTCTAGAGGGGTGAGACAGTCTAGAGGAGTGAGACTCTGTCTAGAGGGGTGAGACAGTCTAGAGGGGTGAGACTCTGTCTAGAGGGGTGAGACAGTCTAGAGGAGTGAGACAGTCTAGAGGAGTGAGACAGTCTAGAGGAGTGAGACAGTCTAGAGGAGTGAGACAGTCTAGAGGGGTGAGACAGTCTAGAGGAGTGAGACAGTCTAGAGGAGTGAGACAGTCTAGGAGTGAGACAGTCTAGAGGAGTGAGACAGTCTAGAGGAGTGAGACAGTCTAGAGGAGTGAGACAGTCTAGGAGTGAGACAGTCTAGAGGAGTGAGACAGTCTAGAGGAGTGAGAGAGTCTAGAGGAGTGAGACAGTCTAGAGGGGTGAGACAGTCTAGAGGAGTGAGACAGTCTAGAGGAGTGAGACAGTCTAGGAGTGAGACAGTCTAGAGGAGTGAGACAGTCTAGAGGAGTGAGACAGTCTAGAGGGGTGAGACAGTCTAGAGGGGTGAGACAGTCTAGAGGAGTGAGACAGTCTAGTGGGGTGAGACAGTCTAGAGGGGTGAGACAGTCTAGAGGGGTGAGACAGTCTAGAGGAGTGAGACAGTCTAGTGGGGTGAGACAGTCTAGAGGGGTGAGACAGTCTAGAGGGGTGAGACAGTCTAGAGGAGTGAGACAGTCTCACCTTCATCCTGGTGTGGACGTCGTAGATTTCCGGGATGCTGCCAAATATGGTCTTGATTTCCTCCTGAGCCAGGATAGGCCCGCCTACCTGCCCCTCCTTATCCAGGGGGTCTTTGAACAGCTAAGGGAAGACAGACGGAACAGATGAGACACACACACACACCTTGATTCCTAAATCCTAGACACACACACACACACCCCCCCACACCCACACCCACACCCAGCTATTGACTAGTGCGTGGGTACAGAGGTCCACCTGCAGGATGTAACAGTAGTACCAGGTGGGACATGGGGGGGGGGAGGCACTGTGTCACACCTTGGTGCTAGGAAAGGCTTTTATCAGGAGGTAAATATACGCCAGCGTCTACTTTCAATACAAGAGGTCAAAACTGAATAATTTCAAAGTAAGTCTGAAGGATGCGGTAAGCAGCCTTCCAGTCACTCCGTGAGAGCCCCGTGTCCATGGCAACCAACCAACCAACCTGTAGAACAGTGGAAGGAAAAAGAGACAGAAACAGAGAGCGAGAGAGAGAGAGAAAGAGACGGGGAGAGAGAGAGAGAAATGGAAAGAGAGAGAGAGAGAAAGAGAGAGAGAGAAAGAGAGACAGGGAGAGAGAGAGAGAAATGGAAAGAGAAGGCGGGAGAGAGACAAAGAGAGAGAGGAAGACTACCAATATTACTGGTAGACTGAGATGGAGGGCAGGCGAGCGAGAGAGAGAGGGGAATTCAAAGCACTTTCAATGACCCACCACTTTCAATGTCTAGTGATTTATTTTTCGCAAATTCACAACATTTTTAGGATTTCAAGGACCTGCGGGAACCTCTCCAGACAGGAGCCCACCCACCTCCCTCTCCACCCAGTAGCCCCCCACCTCCCTCTCTACCCAGTAGCCCCCCACCTCCCTCTCTACCCAGTAGCCCCCCACCTCCCTCTCTACCCACCTCCCTCTCTACCCAGTAGCCCCCCACCTCCCTCTCTACCCACCTCCCTCTCTACCCAGTAGCCCCCCACCTCCCTCCCCACCCTGTAGTCCCCCACCTCCCTCTCCACCCAGTAGCCCCCCACCTCCCTCTCTACCCACCTCCCTCTCTACCCACCTCCCTCCCCACCCAGTAGCCCCCCACCTCCCTCTCTACCCACCTCCCTCTCTACCCAGTAGCCCCCCACCTCCCTCCCCACCCAGTAGCCCCCCACCTCCCTCACCACCCAGTAGCCCACCCACCTCCCTCTCCACCCAGTAGCCCCCCCACCTCCCTCCCCACCCAGTAGCCCCCCACCTCCCTCTCCAGACAGTAGCCCCCCCCCTCCCTCTCCACCCAGTAGCCCCCCACCTCCCTCCCCACCCAGTAGCCCCCCACCTCCCTCACCACCCAGTAGCCCACCCACCTCCCTCTCCACCCAGTAGCCCCCCCACCTCCCTCCCCACCCAGTAGCCCCCCCACCTCCCTCTCCACCCAGTAGCCCCCCCACCTCCCTCCCCACCCAGTAGCCCCCCACCTCCCTCACCACCCAGTAGCCCACCCACCTCCCTCTCCACCCAGTAGCCCCCCCACCTCCCTCCCCACCCAGTAGCCCCCCACCTCCCTCTCCACCCAGTAGCCCACCCACCTCCCTCTCCACCCAGTAGCCCCCCACCTCCCTCCCCACCCAGTAGCCCCCCACCTCCCTCTCCAGACAGTAGCCCCCCCCTTCCTCTCCACCCAGTAGCCCCCCACCTCCCTCTCCACCCAGTAGCCCCCCACCTCCCTCCCCACCCAGTAGCCCCCCACCTCCCTCACCACCCAGTAGCCCACCCACCTCCCTCTCCACCCAGTAGCCCCCCCACCTCCCTCCCCACCCAGTAGCCCCCCACCTCCCTCTCCAGACAGTAGCCCCCCACCTCCCTCTCCACCCAGTAGCCAAGGTGGCTAAGGACAAGGATCCCAATTGAAATAAGCCAGTGGCTTTCTTGGGTTTTTATTCTGTTAGTTGACCATGTATGTAATATGTACTGTCATGTACCTACTTCTGCAAATCTTCTAATAAAGTTTTCAATCAATCAATCAAGCCCCCCACCTCCCTCCCCACCCAGTAGCCCCCCACCTCCCTCTCCAGACAGTAGCCCCCCACCTCCCTCCCCAGACAGTAGCCCCCCACCTCCCTCTCCACCCAGTAACCCCCCACCTCCCTCCCCACCCAGTAGCCCCCCACCTCCCTCCCCACCCAGTAGCCCCCCCACCTCCCTCTCCAGACAGTAGCCCCCCACCTCCCTCTCCACCCAGTAGCCCCCCACCTCCCTCCCCACCCAGTAGCCCCCCCACCTCCCTCTGCAGACAGTAGCCCCCCACCTCCCTCTCCAGACAGTAGCCCACCCACCTCCCTCCCCACCCAGTAGCCCCCCCACCTCCCTCTCCACCCAGTAGCCCCCCCACCTCCCTCTGCAGACAGTAGCCCCCCACCTCCCTCTCCAGACAGTAGCCCACCCACCTCCCTCTCCAGACAGTAGCCCACCCACCTCCCTCTCCACCCACCTCCCTCCCCACCCAGTAGCCCCCCCACCTCCCTCTGCAGACAGTAGCCCCCCACCTCCCTCTCCAGACAGTAGCCCACCCACCTCCCTCTCCACCCACCTCCCTCTCCACCCAGTAGCCCCCCCACCTGCCTCTCCAGACAGTAGCCCACCCACCTGCAGGACGGTGGAGAGGATGTCCACATAGTTGCTCTCTGTCTGGTAGAGCTCCTTGGACACCTGCCAGCGGGCAGACTGCTTGGGCGCGGCCGGCGCGGGGCGGCCGGACGCCTTGCCGTGTTCTGGAGGGGAGGGGAGGGGGGGCCAGGGGAGAGAGGCAGAGGTGGGGGGGAGGGGGGGCCAGAAAAGATGTCGGAAGTTAGGTGGAGAGAGAAGATGATGAGAAAACATGTTGTTCTACAAAGATAACATCCTGGAGGACGCTGAGGTAACATGACTTGGTGTGAGAACTCTTCACTGAATATATGTTTGTCTGATTAGCAGAATGAGGAGAGTTTTACATCTGGCCTTCAGGTTGTTTTTTTTGCTGTAGTGAGAATTGAATCCTAATAAATCAATCATATAATTCCTCATCTCTGCTGTGTGTGTGTTTGTGTGTGTGTGTGTGTGTGTGTGTGTGTGTGTGTGTGTGTGTGTGTGTGTGAGTGTGTGTGTATTTACCTTCAGTAAGTATTCACCCTCTGGACATTTTCCACATTTTGTTGTGTTACAAACTGACTGATTTAATAGATTGTGTGTCACTGATCTAAACAAAATACCCCATAATATCAAAGTGAATATTATGTTTTAGATATAATAATATATGCCATTTAGCTGACGCTTTTATCCAAAGCGACTTACATGAGTATGAAATATACAATATAGATAGATATGCTAAATATGTATAGATACGTTAAATGTATAATTAAAAAATGAAAGGCTGAAGAGTCTTGAGGAAATATAAATATTTACCCCTCTTGTTGTGACAAATTGAAATGAAATTCGCTCAAATGAAAAAATGTCATCAACAAGTCACTCAATAAGTTGAATAGAGTCCATCATTGCATAATGCAAGGACAAGTTGCAAGAAGTTAATGTGATTTTGGAATTCATATTTGTTTTTGTTAATGGTATCTCTGATTTGCATAATAATCAAATACACAGTGTGGATCAAGTTGTCATTACAAACTGAGCAAATGGAGAGGAACAAAACTGCTCAGGATTGCAGGCAAAATCGTCTCAACATCGCTCTATAACCAAGTGGCCAAACATAATCTGTTAATGGAAAAAAAATACAAATCCTCACATCCACTATTGTATTTGCAACAATAAGGGTGTGTTCTCACTAGAACATTAGGGTGTGTTCTCACTAGAACATTAGGGTGTGTTCTCACTAGAACATTAGGGGGTGTTCTCACTAGAACATTAGGGGGTGTTCTCACTAGAACATTTGCTTCACTTGGAATCGGAGTTTAGAATAAAATTCGCTTTGCTCTGCGTCGTTTGGAGCTGTGAGAACGCGCATTCGAAGTCACTCCCGGAGCAAACAGCCGACGGATGCTCCGCTTGAAAAGGGTGGTTTCGCGCCGATTAGAAACGACGCATCGAGGCTGTCCATAGGAAAACAACAGCGCATACGTGTTGATCTGGATAAGAGCGGGACGAACAGGCAATTAAAAAATGTTCTGACCAATCCACTGTGAGAACGCAAATCAGAGACATAATTTATGCAACAATGTTGCAAACTCACCCACTTGCTTCGGGTCCTGATTCAGACTTTAATGTGAGAACATAACCTTAGTGTAAACCCAGCTCATGTAATGCAGTTTCCACACCATCCCTTGAAGGCAATAGCAGAATAGTGGGAGCTGCTGCATCATGTTATGGGAATGTTCAGCCTGTCACAGGCAGGGATTGGGGAGTTTGTCAGGATCAAGAGAAAACTATGACATCTGCTGAGTTGGTAGTGACATCCTAATCCACAGTGAACTATAATCCTTGCTCTCAGATGGACTCAATTCAACTTGAGTGACTTGAAGTGACATTTTTGGCATGTGAGATAATTTTTAGTGTCATAGCAAAAGGGGGGTGAATATTTATTGACTCAAGAGATGTCAGCTTTTAATTTTTCATTAGTAAACATTTCCAAAATATTTTATATTATAGGATGTTTTATGTAGGTCAGTGTTTAAAATCTGGTTGTAACACAACATAAATAAAGGTAGAGCCTCTTCTCTGGGGGGTATTCCATCACTGACACTAAAGGAAAATCCAGGCTTATTTTGATAAATCTCACTATCAAGATAGATTATCAAAAATAAGGCTGGATTTTTTGGAGAAATCTCAAGATTTATCAGAATAAAGCCCAATTTATACTTCTGTGTAAAATCTACGCCGTACCTTTTCGCACACCTCTCAAAAAATGTAACTACGCGGCACACCTACGCAGACCGTAAGAACTGCGATTGGTCCACTTGGTAAATTCGACGCAGAAGTATAAATTGGGCTTAAGCCTGGATTTTCCTTTAGCGACATTGATGGAATACCCACCCCCTGCTGTCAAACCACTCTAACATCAGTACGTTTCCCTCAATAGTTAGAAACATGATTCCTCGCATCCTCTCCTCTGTCCTCCTGTCCTCCACTTACTTCCTACTCAAAAAACTCACCCCAGGAAAAGACATAGACATACAGATATAGAGATATATCCTCCCCTTAAATATTCTCCTCCCGAGCTTTTTGAGAGAAACCGCTGAGGAAGTATACGCGAGGAACCGAGTTTCTGACAAGTGAGGGAAAAAAAGGGCCTGTGTCTGATTGGCCCCCGGGGGTTTTGAGTGACAGCTCTACTACTGGACCACCTGGCCTGTTCTCTGGTGCCTGGCTGGGGCTGACTGCCTCCTGGGAAGAGGAAGATGAGGAGTCTGTCATCCAGGACTCCGCCTCCGTGTCTGGGGGCTGGGCTCTGGGGGGGCTCTCTCTGGGGGTGTGTCTGGGGCTCAAAGGGCCCTGTCTGGGGGTCTTCTGGGGGCTGGAGGGGCCCTGTCTGGGGGTCTGCTCGGGGCTAAGAAGGCCGTCCTCAGCTTCTGTCTGCAGGGGGCTGGGGGGAGCCTCTCTACCCTGGGTCTGGCGGGGGCTGGGTCCCTCTCCAGGGCCGTCCTGGGGGGTCCTCAGCCCTGGCTGGGGGGTGGGAGTGGAGGTGGAGGTGGGGGTGCTAGTGAGGTGGAAGCTCCACTCCCTCTCTCCTCTACTCTTCCTCCTCTCCCTGGCGATCGTCCTCCTCAACCCCTCTCTGTACCTGCCAGACTCACCTCCTCCTCCTCCTCCTCCTCTCCTACACCTGCCTGTGCTCTCTACACTGGGCTCTGAAACACAGGTGTGGAGGGAGGGGGGGGTAGGTGTAAACAACACAGCAAACACCAGGTACAGCCCAGGGGAGGCAGAAAATCGGAGAACGGGGTAACCATGGCAATGCATGGATGGAAGGGAATGAGGAATGGTTTCCAACACATGTCGACTACCATTCCTCACTCCTTGCCCCTTCTTCCCCCTCCCCCAATCTCTCTCTCTCTCCAGCCCCTTGCCTCCCCCATGACGGTCTCTCTCTCCCTCCCACCTGTCTTCCCCCTCCTCTCCTCTCTCATCAGCCAGGGCCTTGCCTGTCTCTCCCTCCCCACCCCCCCCTTAACTCACCAGCCAGGGACTTGCCTGCCTGCCTGCCTGTCTGTCTCTCTCTCTCTCTCCCTCCCCCCCCCGCCCTTAACTCACCAGCCAGGGACTTGCCTGTCTCTCTCCCCCCCCCCCCCCCCCCCTCATTCACCAGCCAGGGCTTTGCCTGTCTCTCTCGCTCTCTCCCCCCCACCCCCTTCATTCACCAGCCAGGGCTTTGCCTGTCTCTCTCTCCCTCCCTCTCCCCCCCCCCCCCTTCATTCACCAGCCAGGGCCTTGCCTGTCTCTCTCGCTCTCTCCCCCCCACCCCCCCCCCCCCACTCACCGGCCAGGGCCTTGCAGGTCTCGGGGGTGTTGGAGATGTCCAGCAGGGAGCCCATGGACATGGAGTGCTCGGCGGAGGGCCTCTTGCGGGGGGGGAAGGGGGAGATGTCCGTCTCCTTGGCGAGCTGAGCCAGCGTGTCCCTCAGACGGCGGCGCTTGCGGTTGCTGTTGGGGGTGTTCAGGGAGAGCATGGACACCGCCTTCTTCATCGCGGGACTGTCGGTCTTGGGAGGGGGGAGCAGGTGCAAGGGAGGAAGAGGGAGAGAAAGAGAGAGAGAGAGAGAGAGAGAGAGAGAGAGTGGGAGGGAGAAAGAGAGGGGCAGACAGAGGGGCAAAAGGACAACAAAAAAATGTATTTCTTTATTTTTTATTTCATTAACAACTCAATTTACCTCAGAACCCAGTGATTGGATGTCTGAGTATCAAAGAGGGGGAGCAGCCTTGGAGGAGATTGAAGGAGGGAGAGACAGTTGAGTACTCCTCTTCCACAACATGTAATTTCACTGAAAATGTTCCTTGCTTTGTCGGAAAAAAAAACTACAGAAAAAAAACATTTTGGCTTGAGTGACAGTTGCCCTGCTGACCTATAACTGTTCTATATGAATGAATGAATGAATGAATGATCTTTGTCATTGTAACAGGTACAACCAAATTCAAATGCAAACCCTAGGTGCTAACAAACAAACAGTCCTAAGAAAAAAAAAGAAAAAAAGAATGAGACATAAATAGGGGGGATATAAATAAAAGTAGGGGGATAAGTGAATGGTAGACATCTGAGAATGTATCCATTATGTGAACTTATATAGACTATATGGCCTCTTCACAGGGGGGTATATAGACAGGGGGTACTTTTATAAACATATAAACATATGAACTAGTAGACATATTTACAGTAAATGATCCTTATCACAAGACGTTTAATTTTACGTTTTGAAAGGAGGACCTTGTTTGGTCAGTGATCGACACTCAGTGCCCGATCTCACTAATGCTCGTGGCTGAATGGGAGCGAAGGGATGTTGTGCAGGTTAGGAAAACGCCACCTGGCAGGTGAGTTCTGGAACAATCAGTGGTTTACTGAGGGGAGGGGTGGGAGGGTGATACCAATGAAGGTCAGAGTAGGGGGGGATGTGTAGACTTACCTTCTCATACGAGTACATGGACTCTCCCGCACGGGCGTCCATCTGGATGCTGCCCCAAAACCACTGGATGAGCAGGAGAGAGGGAGGGGGGGGGGAGAGAGAGAGGGGGGGAGAGAGAGAGGGGGGGAGAGAGGGGGAGAGAGAGAGAGAAAGAGAGAGAGAGAGAGAGAGGGGGAGAGGGGAGAGAGAGAGAGAAAGAGAGGGGGAGAGTGAGAGAAAAAGCAAGACAGAGGGGAGAGAGAGAGAGAGAGAGAGAGAGAGAGAGGGGGAGAGAAAGAGAGGGGGAGAGTGAGAGAGAAAAAGCAAGACAGAGGGGGGAGAGAGAGAGAGAGAGAGAGAGAGAGAGACGGAAAGAAAAAGCGAGAGAGGGAGAGAGAGAGAGAATTGATCCAGGCTGGTGGGGACTGAGTCTGGTGCTGACTAGCTAGGTTTGAAATGACTTTGTCTTGTTAAAGGGAAATATTGATCGTTCTGAGGAAGAGGCAGAGGCCAGAGCCTATTGATGTCTCCTTCTCCGAAAGGCAGCGAGACGCACTGAATGAAACGCTCGTCTGACACCCTGGGAGAGGGAAGAACAGCTAAGCTACGATATTCTCCCCAGACCGTCAATGGGAATAAAACTAGACACCGGATGACATGACTCATGAGTTTGAGATGTGGGGAGTGCATTATCTTGTTATTTTTTTTATGATAACGGAATGACTGCCAAACCAACCCCCTAGCCACTAGCCACCTAGTTGCTAGGTAGTTAGCTAGCTCCTAGGCACTCGTTTAGATCGGTGACTGGATAGGAGGGAGCGACATGGAAATGTGTAGTCCTCTCTAACATGGTTGTAATTTGTTCTATTTTTATGTAACTAGATATTTAAGTGTTGTATATTATGCCAAATGTAAAATTGTATAATGTATGACATATATGTTTAAGTTTGATATTTGTAATTTAAGTATGTTTTATATGTTAAATGTTATTTGTAATGTATGTTTTAAATGTGGACCCCACTAAAAGTAGCTCATGCTTATGGGCATAGCTAATGGGGATCCTTCCAATAAATAAATAAATAAATAAATAAAATAAGATATGACACGGGGCTGGCTTCACTCTGCTGCTGGGAGGCTGGATGGAACATGCAGCATATTGCCCATAACTCCAGAGGAGGCTGGGGGAGGTAGAAATGGGAGGACGGGGCTCATCTCTGGAGGGGAAGGAGGAATGGTGTGAAACTTTCTCAAACGCACACGTTTGATATCATCCCTCGTTCCAATGAGCCCCGTCCTCCGATGTCTACCTCCGCCAGCCTCGCCTGGCTTATACCTAGCCAATCATTGTTTACATCTAAAAAAAAATACATTCAGCAGACACCTTTATCCAAAGCGCTTAAATGGTAAATGGACTGCACTTATATAGCGCCTTTATCCAAAGCACTTTACAACGGCCTCTCATTCACCCATTCCAGTGTTTCCTCCAGGAATTTTTACCATGGTGGCGGGTAGTGCTGACCGCGCACGCGCGCGATTTTTTCGCGTGCACGCGCATGAAACGCGCACGCGCGCTCAAAACAACGACGTCATTTCAGCCAAAACTCGAAAATAAAATGTTTTCCTGTAAATTAAAAACAAGGGTAGTCCGTCCGTCCGTCCCTCTCTGGAATGGAATGGAATGGACTTTATTTGTCATTGCTACAGTACAGGTACCAGACAACGAAATGGTCCATTAAATAAAATGACACGGTTCAAATGTTCACGCCGGCAGTCCGGCTCTCACACATACTGGCAGCGTCCCGGTCTGACTTAGCTCTCGTTTGTGCACGGCTTTCTTTCTTTCCTTCCTTCCTTCCTTCCTTTATGTGAAGTGGCCGGTCCCGGGCACAGCTGCCTCGCATCCGCTCAACGAGCCCGGCGGTTCGGTGCTGCGCTGATTAGCGGATGCGGGACAGCTGTGTGAGCGGATCGCTCCATCTCTCATCTTGATGAAGATGAATGATCTTTATTGTCATTGTAACAGGTACAACGTAATTTAAATGAGGAATCACAAAACAGTTTTGCAAGCGCGTCGCTTCGCGCTTGTGGGTGTGTCTAGCGCTGTGAAGGTCTGAAAAGCGGCCTAAATCTTTTTTTTTTTTTTTGGGTTGAGAAATCTGCATGGTGGCGGAGGAAATTCCATCGTGGCGGACCGCCACGATGAAATGCATGTAGAGGAAACACTGCATTCACACACCAATGGCGGCATGCTGCCATGCAAGGTGCTGGCCCGCTCACTGGGAGCAATTTGGGGTTCAGTGTCTTGCCCAAGGACACTTCGACATGTGGCCAGCCGGGGCTCGAACCGCCGGTCTGACAACCTTGCGATCATTAGACGGCAGCTCTGCCTCCTTAGCCACAGCCGCGCTTACAACAATACATGTGTCTAAGTAAGTGAATCATATATACATTGGCCATAATAATTAAATAATAAAAAATAAAAAAACTATGTTAATGTTGTCAAATGTATAAGCTAGTTCGAACATCATAAAAAAAAAATATATATAATCATCTGTAAATCATTTGCCAATACGTTGGAATATAGTTACTTAAAGTTTAGCATTTAAAAAAAGGTTTCGAACTGATGGAATAACTGTTTTTCTATGAAGTAATATCATTGTGCGTCTAGGGGGGTAGAGGCTAGGGAGGTTGATTTAAGACAGATTCAGGGCACCGCCTCTGGGGAGGGGGGGTGGGGTCTTACCTCCTGTTTGACAACGTAGAGCCTCTTAGCGGGCACAAAGGGCAGCTCCTTCACACTGTTCTCCTCAACCACCATGTGAGTGCAGCTCTCATCACCCACTCTCAGGTAGCGACCACCTGGGAACACACACACACACACACACACACACAAACACACACACACAGACACACACACCACACACACCACACACACACACCACACACACCCCCCCCACACACACACCTTTAAAAAAGGTACAACAAGGGCTGTGTTCTATAACTACAGGCCTGGTACGGCTCAGCCTGGCTCTGTGGTGTAAAGGAGGGTTGGGTAAAGGAGGGTGTGGTAAAGGAGGGTGTGGTAAAGGAGGGTGTGGTAAAGGAGGGTGTGGTAAAGGAGGGTTAGGTAAAGGAGGGTTGGGTAAAGGAGGGTGTGGTAAAGGAGGGTTAGGTAAAGGAGGGTGTGGTAAAGGAGGGTTAGGTAAAGGAGGGTGTGGTAAAGGAGGGTGTGGTAAAGGAGGGTGAGGTAAAGGAGGGTTGGGTAAAGGAGGGTTGGGTAAAGGAGGGTGTGGTAAAGGAGGGTGTGGTAAAGGAGGGTGTGGTAAAGGAGGGTTAGGTAAAGGAGGGTGGGGTAAAGGAGGGTGTGGTAAAGGAGGGTGAGGTAAAGGAGGGTGAGGTAAAGGAGGGTGAGGTAAAGGAGGGTGTGGTAAAGGAGGGTTGGGTAAAGGAGGGTGTGGTAAAGGAGGGTTAGGTAAAGGAGGGTTGGGTAAAGGAGGGTGTGGTAAAGGAGGGTGGGGTAAAGGAGGGTGTGGTAAAGGAGGGTTAGGTAAAGGAGGGTGTGGTAAAGGAGGGTGTGGTAAAGGAGGGTGTGGTAAAGGAGGGTTAGGTAAAGGAGGGTTAGGTAAAGGAGGGTGTGGTAAAGGAGGGTGTGGTAAAGGAGGGTGTGGTAAAGGAGGGTTAGGTAAAGGAGGGTGTGGTAAAGGAGGGTGTGGTAAAGGAGGGTTAGGTAAAGGAGGGTGTGGTAAAGGAGGGTTAGGTAAAGGAGGGTGTGGTAAAGGAGGGTGTGGTAAAGGAGGGTTAGGTAAAGGAGGGTGTGGTAAAGGAGGGTGTGGTAAAGGAGGGTGTGGTAAAGGAGGGTTAGGTAAAGGAGGGTGTGGTAAAGGAGGGTGTGGTAAAGGAGGGTGTGGTAAAGGAGGGTTAGGTAAAGGAGGGTGTGGTAAAGGAGGGTTAGGTAAAGGAGGGTTGGGTAAAGGAGGGTTAGGTAAAGGAGGGTGTGGTAAAGGAGGGTTGGGTAAAGGAGGGTGTGGTAAAGGAGGGTGTGGTAAAGGAGGGTGTGGTAAAGGAGGGTTAGGTAAAGGAGGGTGTGGTAAAGGAGGGTTAGGTAAAGGAGGGTTAGGTAAAGGAGGGTGTGGTAAAGGAGGGTGTGGTAAAGGAGGGTGTGGTAAAGGAGGGTGTGGTAAAGGAGGGTTAGGTAAAGGAGGGTTAGGTAAAGGAGGGTGTGGTAAAGGAGGGTTAGGTAAAGGAGGGTGTGGTAAAGGAGGGTGTGGTAAAGGAGGGTTGGGTAAAGGAGGGTGTGGTAAAGGAGGGTTGGGTAAAGGAGGGTGTGGTAAAGGAGGGTTAGGTAAAGGAGGGTTGGGTAAAGGAGGGTGTGGTAAAGGAGGGTGTGGTAAAGGAGGGTTAGGTAAAGGAGGGTGAGGTAAAGGAGGGTTGGGTAAAGGAGGGTGTGGTAAAGGAGGGTGAGGTAAAGGAGGGTGTGGTAAAGGAGGGTGTGGTAAAGGAGGGTTGGGTAAAGGAGGGTGTGGTAAAGGAGGGTGTGGTAAAGGAGGGTGTGGTAAAGGAGGGTTGGGTAAAGGAGGGTGTGGTAAAGGAGGGTTAGGTAAAGGAGGGTTGGGTAAAGGAGGGTGTGGTAAAGGAGGGTTGGGTAAAGGAGGGTGTGGTAAAGGAGGGTGTGGTAAAGGAGGGTGAGGTAAAGGAGGGTGTGGTAAAGGAGGGTTAGGTAAAGGAGGGTGTGGTAAAGGAGGGTGAGGTAAAGGAGGGTGTGGTAAAGGAGGGTGTGGTAAAGGAGGGTGTGGTAAAGGAGGGTAAGGTAAAAGAGGGTGGGGTAAAGGAGGGTGAGGTAAAGGAGGGTTAGGTAAAGGAGGGTTGGGTAAAGGAGGGTTAGGTAAAGGAGGGTGTGGTAAAGGAGGGTTAGGTAAAGGAGGGTGTGGTAAAGGAGGGTGTGGTAAAGGAGGGTGTGGTAAAGGAGGGTGTGGTAAAGGAGGGTTGGGTAAAGGAGGGTTGGGTAAAGGAGGGTTGGGTAAAGGAGGGTTAGGTAAAGGAGGGTGTGGTAAAGGAGGGTGTGGTAAAGGAGGGTGAGGTAAAGGAGGGTGTGGTAAAGGAGGGTGTGGTAAAGGAGGGTGAGGTAAAGGAGGGTTGGGTAAAGGAGGGTGTGGTAAAGGAGGGTGTGGTAAAGGAGGGTGTGGTAAAGGAGGGTTGGGTAAAGGAGGGTGTGGTAAAGGAGGGTGTGGTAAAGGAGGGTGTGGTAAAGGAGGGTTGGGTAAAGGAGGGTTGGGTAAAGGAGGGTTAGGTAAAGGAGGGTGTGGTAAAGGAGGGTGTGGTAAAGGAGGGTGAGGTAAAGGAGGGTGTGGTAAAGGAGGGTGTGGTAAAGGAGGGTGAGGTAAAGGAGGGTGTGGTAAAGGAGGGTGTGGTAAAGGAGGGTGTGGTAAAGGAGGGTGTGGTAAAGGAGGGTTAGGTAAAGGAGGGTGGGGTAAAGGAGGGCGTGGTAAAGGAGGGCGTGGTAAAGGAGGGTGTGGTAAAGGAGGGTTGGGTAAAGGAGGGTTAGGTAAAGGAGGGTGTGGTAAAGGAGGGTGTGGTAAAGGAGGGTTAGGTAAAGGAGGGTGTGGTAAAGGAGGGTTAGGTAAAGGAGGGTGTGGTAAAGGAGGGTTAGGTAAAGGAGGGTGTGGTAAAGGAGGGTTAGGTAAAGGAGGGTGTGGTAAAGGAGGGTTAGGTAAAGGAGGGTTAGGTAAAGGAGGGTGTGGTAAAGGAGGGTGTGGTAAAGGAGGGTTGGGTAAAGGAGGGTGTGGTAAAGGAGGGTGTGGTAAAGGAGGGTGTGGTAAAGGAGGGTGTGGTAAAGGAGGGTTGGGTAAAGGAGGGTGTGGTAAAGGAGGGTGTGGTAAAGGAGGGTGTGGTAAAGGAGGGTTGGGTAAAGGAGGGTTAGGTAAAGGAGGGTTGGGTAAAGGAGGGTGTGGTAAAGGAGGGTGAGGTAAAGGAGGGTGTGGTAAAGGAGGGTGTGGTAAAGGAGGGTGTGGTAAAGGAGGGTTAGGTAAAGGAGGGTGGGGTAAAGGAGGGTGAGGTAAAGGAGGGTGTGGTAAAGGAGGGTGTGGTAAAGGAGGGTTGGGTAAAGGAGGGTGTGGTAAAGGAGGGTTGGGTAAAGGAGGGTTAGGTAAAGGAGGGTGTGGTAAAGGAGGGTTAGGTAAAGGAGGGTGTGGTAAAGGAGGGTTAGGTAAAGGAGGGTGTGGTAAAGGAGGGTTAGGTAAAGGAGGGTTAGGTAAAGGAGGGTGTGGTAAAGGAGGGTGTGGTAAAGGAGGGTTGGGTAAAGGAGAGTTGGGTAAAGGAGGGTGTGGTAAAGGAGGGTTGGGTAAAGGAGGGTGTGGTAAAGGAGGGTTGGGTAAAGGAGGGTTAGGTAAAGGAGGGTTGGGTAAAGGAGGGTTGGGTAAAGGAGGGTGTGGTAGAGGAGGGTGTGGTAAAGGAGGGTTAGGTAAAGGAGGGTGTGGTAAAGGAGGGTGTGGTAAAGGAGGGTTGGGTAAAGGAGGGTGTGGTAAAGGAGGGTGTGGTAAAGGAGGGTGTGGTAAAGGAGGGTGTGGTAAAGGAGGGTTGGGTAAAGGAGGGTTAGGTAAAGGAGGGTTGGGTAAAGGAGGGTGTGGTAAAGGAGGGTGTGGTAAAGGAGGGTTAGGTAAAGGAGGGTTAGGTAAAGGAGGGTGTGGTAAAGGAGGGTGTGGTAAAGGAGGGTGTGGTAAAGGAGGGTGTGGTAAAGGAGGGTTAGGTAAAGGAGGGTTAGGTAAAGGAGGGTGTGGTAAAGGAGGGTGTGGTAAAGGAGGGTGTGGTAAAGGAGGGTGTGGTAAAGGAGGGTGTGGTAAAGGAGGGTTGGGTAAAGGAGGGTGAGGTAAAGGAGGGTGTGGTAAAGGAGGGTTAGGTAAAGGAGGGTTGGGTAAAGGAGGGTTAGGTAAAGGAGGGTGTGGTAAAGGAGGGTTGGGTAAAGGAGGGTGAGGTAAAGGAGGGTGTGGTAAAGGAGGGTGTGGTAAAGGAGGGTGTGGTAAAGGAGGGTTAGGTAAAGGAGGGTGTGGTAAAGGAGGGTTAGGTAAAGGAGGGTTAGGTAAAGGAGGGTGTGGTAAAGGAGGGTGTGGTAAAGGAGGGTGTGGTAAAGGAGGGTTAGGTAAAGGAGGGTGTGGTAAAGGAGGGTTAGGTAAAGGAGGGTTGGGTAAAGGAGGGTGTGGTAAAGGAGGGTGTGGTAAAGGAGGGTGTGGTAAAGGAGGGTTGGGTAAAGGAGGGTGTGGTAAAGGAGGGTTGGGTAAAGGAGGGTGTGGTAAAGGAGGGTGTGGTAAAGGAGGGTTGGGTAAAGGAGGGTGTGGTAAAGGAGGGTGTGGTAAAGGAGGGTGTGGTAAAGGAGGGTTGGGTAAAGGAGGGTGTGGTAAAGGAGGGTGTGGTAAAGGAGGGTTAGGTAAAGGAGGGTGAGGTAAAGGAGGGTTGGGTAAAGGAGGGTGTGGTAAAGGAGGGTGAGGTAAAGGAGGGTGTGGTAAAGGAGGGTGTGGTAAAGGAGGGTGTGGTAAAGGAGGGTTAGGTAAAGGAGGGTGTGGTAAAGGAGGGTGAGGTAAAGGAGGGTGTGGTAAAGGAGGGTGTGGTAAAGGAGGGTGTGGTAAAGGAGGGTTAGGTAAAGGAGGGTGGGGTAAAGGAGGGTGAGGTAAAGGAGGGTTAGGTAAAGGAGGGTTGGGTAAAGGAGGGTTAGGTAAAGGAGGGTGTGGTAAAGGAGGGTTAGGTAAAGGAGGGTGTGGTAAAGGAGGGTGTGGTAAAGGAGGGTGTGGTAAAGGAGGGTTAGGTAAAGGAGGGTTAGGTAAAGGAGGGTGTGGTAAAGGAGGGTGTGGTAAAGGAGGGTTGGGTAAAGGAGGGTGTGGTAAAGGAGGGTGTGGTAAAGGAGGGTGTGGTAAAGGAGGGTTGGGTAAAGGAGGGTTGGGTAAAGGAGGGTTAGGTAAAGGAGGGTGTGGTAAAGGAGGGTGTGGTAAAGGAGGGTGAGGTAAAGGAGGGTGTGGTAAAGGAGGGTGTGGTAAAGGAGGGTGAGGTAAAGGAGGGTGTGGTAAAGGAGGGTGTGGTAAAGGAGGGTGTGGTAAAGGAGGGTGTGGTAAAGGAGGGTTAGGTAAAGGAGGGTGGGGTAAAGGAGGGCGTGGTAAAGGAGGGCGTGGTAAAGGAGGGTGTGGTAAAGGAGGGTTGGGTAAAGGAGGGTTAGGTAAAGGAGGGTGTGGTAAAGGAGGGTGTGGTAAAGGAGGGTTAGGTAAAGGAGGGTGTGGTAAAGGAGGGTTAGGTAAAGGAGGGTGTGGTAAAGGAGGGTTAGGTAAAGGAGGGTGTGGTAAAGGAGGGTTAGGTAAAGGAGGGTTAGGTAAAGGAGGGTGTGGTAAAGGAGGGTGTGGTAAAGGAGGGTTGGGTAAAGGAGGGTTAGGTAAAGGAGGGTTGGGTAAAGGAGGGTGTGGTAAAGGAGGGTGTGGTAAAGGAGGGTGTGGTAAAGGAGGGTTGGGTAAAGGAGGGTGTGGTAAAGGAGGGTGTGGTAAAGGAGGGTGTGGTAAAGGAGGGTTGGGTAAAGGAGGGTTAGGTAAAGGAGGGTTGGGTAAAGGAGGGTGTGGTAAAGGAGGGTGAGGTAAAGGAGGGTGTGGTAAAGGAGGGTGTGGTAAAGGAGGGTGTGGTAAAGGAGGGTTAGGTAAAGGAGGGTGGGGTAAAGGAGGGTGAGGTAAAGGAGGGTGTGGTAAAGGAGGGTGTGGTAAAGGAGGGTTGGGTAAAGGAGGGTGTGGTAAAGGAGGGTTGGGTAAAGGAGGGTTAGGTAAAGGAGGGTGTGGTAAAGGAGGGTTAGGTAAAGGAGGGTGTGGTAAAGGAGGGTTAGGTAAAGGAGGGTGTGGTAAAGGAGGGTTAGGTAAAGGAGGGTTAGGTAAAGGAGGGTGTGGTAAAGGAGGGTTGGGTAAAGGAGGGTTGGGTAAAGGAGGGTGTGGTAAAGGAGGGTTGGGTAAAGGAGGGTGTGGTAAAGGAGGGTTGGGTAAAGGAGGGTTAGGTAAAGGAGGGTTGGGTAAAGGAGGGTTGGGTAAAGGAGGGTGTGGTAAAGGAGGGTGTGGTAAAGGAGGGTTAGGTAAAGGAGGGTGTGGTAAAGGAGGGTGTGGTAAAGGAGGGTTGGGTAAAGGAGGGTGTGGTAAAGGAGGGTGTGGTAAAGGAGGGTGTGGTAAAGGAGGGTGTGGTAAAGGAGGGTTGGGTAAAGGAGGGTTAGGTAAAGGAGGGTTGGGTAAAGGAGGGTGTGGTAAAGGAGGGTGTGGTAAAGGAGGGTGAGGTAAAGGAGGGTTAGGTAAAGGAGGGTTAGGTAAAGGAGGGTGTGGTAAAGGAGGGTTGGGTAAAGGAGGGTTGGGTAAAGGAGGGTGTGGTAAAGGAGGGTGAGGTAAAGGAGGGTGTGGTAAAGGAGGGTTAGGTAAAGGAGGGTTGGGTAAAGGAGGGTGTGGTAAAGGAGGGTGTGGTAAAGGAGGGTTGGGTAAAGGAGGGTTGGGTAAAGGAGGGCGTGGTAAAGGAGGGTGTGGTAAAGGAGGGTTGGGTAAAGGAGGGTTGGGTAAAGGAGGGTTGGGTAAAGGAGGGTGTGGTAAAGGAGGGTGTGGTAAAGGAGGGTTAGGTAAAGGAGGGTGGGGTAAAGGAGGGTGTGGTAAAGGAGGGTGAGGTAAAGGAGGGTGAGGTAAAGGAGGGTGAGGTAAAGGAGGGTGAGGTAAAGGAGGGTGTGGTAAAGGAGGGTTGGGTAAAGGAGGGTGTGGTAAAGGAGGGTTAGGTAAAGGAGGGTTGGGTAAAGGAGGGTGTGGTAAAGGAGGGTGTGGTAAAGGAGGGTGGGGTAAAGGAGGGTGGGGTAAAGGAGGGTGTGGTAAAGGAGGGTGTGGTAAAGGAGGGTGTGGTAAAGGAGGGTGTGGTAAAGGAGGGTGTGGTAAAGGAGGGTGTGGTAAAGGAGGGTTGGGTAAAGGAGGGTTAGGTAAAGGAGGGTGTGGTAAAGGAGGGTTAGGTAAAGGAGGGTGTGGTAAAGGAGGGTGTGGTAAAGGAGGGTTAGGTAAAGGAGGGTTAGGTAAAGGAGGGTGTGGTAAAGGAGGGTGTGGTAAAGGAGGGTTAGGTAAAGGAGGGTGTGGTAAAGGAGGGTGTGGTAAAGGAGGGTTGGGTAAAGGAGGGTGTGGTAAAGGAGGGTTGGGTAAAGGAGGGTGTGGTAAAGGAGGGTGTGGTAAAGGAGGGTGAGGTAAAGGAGGGTTAGGTAAAGGAGGGTTAGGTAAAGGAGGGTGTGGTAAAGGAGGGTGTGGTAAAGGAGGGTTGGGTAAAGGAGGGTGTGGTAAAGGAGGGTGAGGTAAAGGAGGGTGAGGTAAAGGAGGGTTAGGTAAAGGAGGGTGTGGTAAAGGAGGGTTGGGTAAAGGAGGGTTGGGTAAAGGAGGGTTGGGTAAAGGAGGGTTGGGTAAAGGAGGGTGTGGTAAAGGAGGGTTAGGTAAAGGAGGGTGTGGTAAAGGAGGGTGTGGTAAAGGAGGGTTGGGTAAAGGAGGGTGTGGTAAAGGAGGGTGAGGTAAAGGAGGGTGAGGTAAAGGAGGGTTAGGTAAAGGAGGGTGTGGTAAAGGAGGGTTGGGTAAAGGAGGGTTGGGTAAAGGAGGGTTGGGTAAAGGAGGGTTGGGTAAAGGAGGGTTGGGTAAAGGAGGGTGAGGTAAAGGAGGGTTGGGTAAAGGAGGGTGTGGTAAAGGAGGGTTAGGTAAAGGAGGGTTGGGTAAAGGAGGGTTGGGTAAAGGAGGGTTGGGTAAAGGAGGGTGTGGTAAAGGAGGGTGTGGTAAAGGAGGGTGAGGTAAAGGAGGGTGTGGTAAAGGAGGGTTAGGTAAAGGAGGGTGTGGTAAAGGAGGGTGTGGTAAAGGAGGGTTGGGTAAAGGAGGGTTGGGTAAAGGAGGGTGTGGTAAAGGAGGGTGAGGTAAAGGAGGGTTAGGTAAAGGAGGGTTAGGTAAAGGAGGGAGTGGTAAAGGAGGGTTAGGTAAAGGAGGGTGTGGTAAAGGAGGGTGTGGTAAAGGAGGGTGTGGTAAAGGAGGGTGAGGTAAAGGAGGGTTGGGTAAAGGAGGGTGTGGTAAAGGAGGGTGTGGTAAAGGAGGGTGTGGTAAAGGAGGGTGTGGTAAAGGAGGGTGAGATAAAGGAGGGTTAGGTAAAGGAGGGTGTGGTAAAGGAGGGTGTGGTAAAGGAGGGTGTGGTAAAGGAGGGTTGGGTAAAGGAGGGTTAGGTAAAGGAGGGTTAGGTAAAGGAGGGTGTGGTAAAGGAGGGTGTGGTAAAGGAGGGTGTGGTAAAGGAGGGTGTGGTAAAGGAGGGTGAGGTAAAGGAGGGTTAGGTAAAGGAGGGTGTGGTAAAGGAGGGTGTGGTAAAGGAGGGTTGGGTAAAGGAGGGTGTGGTAAAGGAGGGTTGGGTAAAGGAGGGTTGGGTAAAGGAGGGTGTGGTAAAGGAGGGTTGGGTAAAGGAGGGTGTGGTAAAGGAGGGTTAGGTAAAGGAGGGTGTGGTAAAGGAGGGTTAGGTAAAGGAGGGTGTGGTAAAGGAGGGTGGGGTAAAGGAGGGTTGGGTAAAGGAGGGTGTGGTAAAGGAGGGTTAGGTAAAGGAGGGTGTGGTAAAGGAGGGTTGGGTAAAGGAGGGTTGGGTAAAGGAGGGTGTGGTAAAGGAGGGTGTGGTAAAGGAGGGTGAGGTAAAGGAGGGTGTGGTAAAGGAGGGTTGGGTAAAGGAGGGTGTGGTAAAGGAGGGTGTGGTAAAGGAGGGTTGGGTAAAGGAGGGTGTGGTAAAGGAGGGTGTGGTAAAGGAGGGTGAGGTAAAGGAGGGTTAGGTAAAGGAGGGTGTGGTAAAGGAGGGTTAGGTAAAGGAGGGTTAGGTAAAGGAGGGTGTGGTAAAGGAGGGTGTGGTAAAGGAGGGTTAGGTAAAGGAGGGTGTGGTAAAGGAGGGTGTGGTAAAGGAGGGTTAGGTAAAGGAGGGTGTGGTAAAGGAGGGTGTGGTAAAGGAGGGTTAGGTAAAGGAGGGTGTGGTAAAGGAGGGTGTGGTAAAGGAGGGTGTGGTAAAGGAGGGAGTGGTAAAGGAGGGTGAGGTAAAGGAGGGTTGGGTAAAGGAGGGTTAGGTAAAGGAGGGTGTGGTAAAGGAGGGTTGGGTAAAGGAGGGTGTGGTAAAGGAGGGTGTGGTAAAGGAGGGTTGGGTAAAGGAGGGTTGGGTAAAGGAGGGTGTGGTAAAGGAGGGTTGGGTAAAGGTGGGTTAGGTAAAGGAGGGTGTGGTAAAGGAGGGTGTGGTAAAGGAGGGTGTGGTAAAGGAGGGTGTGGTAAAGGAGGGTGTGGTAAAGGAGGGTGTGGTAAAGGAGGGTGTGGTAAAGGAGGGTGTGGTAAAGGAGGGTTGGGTAAAGGAGGGTTGGGTAAAGGAGGGTTGGGTAAAGGAGGGTGTGGTAAAGGAGGGTTGGGTAAAGGAGGGTTAGGTAAAGGAGGGTGTGGTAAAGGAGGGTGTGGTAAAGGAGGGTTAGGTAAAGGAGGGTTGGGTAAAGGAGGGTGTGGTAAAGGAGGGTGTGGTAAAGGAGGGTTAGGTAAAGGAGGGTGTGGTAAAGGAGGGTTAGGTAAAGGAGGGTTAGGTAAAGGAGGGTGTGGTAAAGGAGGGTGTGGTAAAGGAGGGTGTGGTAAAGGAGGGTGTGGTAAAGGAGGGTGTGGTAAAGGAGGGTGTGGTAAAGGAGGGTTGGGTAAAGGAGGGTTGGGTAAAGGAGGGTTGGGTAAAGGAGGCTTGGGTAAAGGAGGGTTAGGTAAAGGAGGGTGTGGTAAAGGAGGGTGTGGTAAAGGAGGGTTGGGTAAAGGAGGGTGTGGTAAAGGAGGGTGTGGTAAAGGAGGGTGTGGTAAAGGAGACTTGGGTAAAGGAGGGTTAGGTAAAGGAGGGTTGGGTAAAGGAGGGTTGGGTAAAGGAGGGTGTGGTAAAGGAGGGTGTGGTAAAGGAGGGTGTGGTAAAGGAGGGTGTGGTAAAGGAGGGTGTGGTAAAGGAGGGTGTGGTAAAGGAGGGTGTGGTAAAGGAGGGTTGGGTAAAGGAGGGTGTGGTAAAGGAGGGTTAGGTAAAGGAGGGTTGGGTAAAGGAGGGTGTGGTAAAGGAGGGTGTGGTAAAGGAGGGTGTGGTAAAGGAGGGTGTGGTAAAGGAGGGTTAGGTAAAGGAGGGTTAGGTAAAGGAGGGTTAGGTAAAGGAGGGTGTGGTAAAGGAGGGTGAGGTAAAGGAGGGTTGGGTAAAGGAGGGTTAGGTAAAGGAGGGTTAGGTAAAGGAGGGTTAGGTAAAGGAGGGTTAGGTAAAGGAGGGTTGGGTAAAGGAGGGTTGGGTAAAGGAGGGTGTGGTAAAGGAGGGTTAGGTAAAGGAGGGTTAGGTAAAGGAGGGTTGGGTAAAGGAGGGTTGGGTAAAGGAGGGTGTGGTAAAGGAGGGTTAGGTAAAGGAGGGTGTGGTAAAGGAGGGTTGGGTAAAGGAGGGTGTGGTAAAGGAGGGTGTGGTAAAGGAGGGTTAGGTAAAGGAGGGTGTGGTAAAGGAGGGTGTGGTAAAGGAGGGTGTGGTAAAGGAGGGTGTGGTAAAGGAGGGTTAGGTAAAGGAGGGATAGGTAAAGGAGGGATAGGTAAAGGAGGGTTAGGTAAAGGAGGGTGTGGTAAAGGAGGGTGTGGTAAAGGAGGGTTAGGTAAAGGAGGGTGTGGTAAAGGAGGGTTGGGTAAAGGAGGGTTGGGTAAAGGAGGGTGTGGTAAAGGAGGGTTGGGTAAAGGAGGGTGTGGTAAAGGAGGGTTGGGTAAAGGAGGGTTAGGTAAAGGAGGGTTGGGTAAAGGAGGGTTGGGTAAAGGAGGGTTGGGTAAAGGAGGGTGTGGTAAAGGAGGGTTGGGTAAAGGAGGGTGTGGTAAAGGAGGGTTGGGTAAAGGAGGGTGTGGTAAAGGAGGGTTAGGTAAAGGAGGGTGTGGTAAAGGAGGGTGTGGTAAAGGAGGGTGTGGTAAAGGAGGGTTGGGTAAAGGAGGGTGTGGTAAAGGAGGGTTAGGTAAAGGAGGGTGTGGTAAAGGAGGGTGTGGTAAAGGAGGGTTGGGTAAAGGAGGGTGTGGTACCGTGTTTCAGCGTCCTCTCCTCCATGTTGGTCTTGTCCTCCTCCGTGAAGCCCAGGAAGCTCAGCAGACAGTCCTGGAACGGCGGCACTTTGAACTCCGTACGGAACTCCTCGTCTTCCGCATGGAAGTTACTAGAACAACCGACAAACAAAAAAACGCTCGTCAGACACCATACATGCAAGTATTTGTGGGTGTACATTATTACTATTTTCTTTTTCCTGAACACCTCGATTCTTGTGTGTAGATGATGATCTGAGAGGATTGGACAGGTGTAAACATTAGCATTGTGAGGCTGGCGGAGGTAGAAATCGGAGGATTGGGTAAAGGAGCCTCCCCTGTCCTCCCATGTCTACCTCCCCCAGTCTCCCCTGTCTACCTCCCCCAGCCTCCCCTGTCCTCCCATGTCTACCTCCACCAGCCTCCCCTGTCCTCCCATGTCTACCTCCCCCAGCCTCCCCTGTCCTCCCATGTCTACCTCCCCCAGCCTCCCCTGTCCTCCCATGTCTACCTCCCCCAGCCTCCCCTGTCCTCCCATGTCTACCTCCCCCAGCCTCCCCTGTCCTTCCATGTCTACCTCCCCCAGCCTCCCCTGTCCTTCCATGTCTCTCCCCCAGTCTCCCCTGTCCTCCCATGTCTACCTCCCCCAGTCTCCCCTGTCCTTCCATGTCTACCTCCCCCAGCCTCCTCTGTCCTCCCATGTCTACCTCCCCCAGGAGGCCTTTAATATTGCCTTTAAATGACTAAATAATTACATTATGATTGTATAATGATCAAAGCACTTTGAGCTGCAACTTTTACAGTAAAAGTGCTATACAAATACAGGATATTATTATTATTATTATTATTTGGGCTCTAGGCCAGGCTGGACTTACACGTTGTCTCTGAAATCCCACGCCTTGTGGATCCACACTGGGGTAAGGATGGGGGTTCCCATAGAGACGGCAAGCTAGAGGGGGGGGGGGGGAGAGAGAGAGAGAGAGAGGGGGGGGGAGAGAGGGAGGGAGAGAGCGCGAGAGAGAGAGAGAGGGGGGGAGGAGAGAGAGAGGGGGGGGGGGGGGGAGGAGAGAGAGGGGGGGGGGGGAGAGAGGGGGGGGGGGGGGAGAGAGCGCGAGATAAACATGTCACACAAGGATAAGCATCACCAGTTTGGAGGAGTTACCATGAGGCCTAACCCCCTCCTCCTCAGACACCCCCCAAACAGCCCTTATTCCAAACCTCTCTGGAGCACTATGCTGGTACACAAAAAGCTGTTTCAGTCTGTAAAGAAGGTCTCTCTCTCCCCCTCTCCCTCTCTCTCTCTCATGTTCGAACAAAAGCACCCTTAGACTCAGACCACTCTTTCTCTCAAAATAGGAAGCGAGAAAGAATTAGAAAACAAAATTTTCTGAGAATCAATGATCAACTGATGTGGTTTCTGTCAGCCATTGAAATGTCATACATAAGGCCCCCCTGCTCCATAAATGGTCCCCCCCCCCCCCTCCATAAGAGGTGGGGGGGCTCTCTTATGGAGGTGGGGGGCTCTTATGGAGGTGGGGGGCCTTATGTATGACATTCTGATCCTTATGTATGACATTCTGATCCTTATGTATGACATTCTGATCCTTATGTATGACATTCTGACCCTTATGTATGACATTCTGATCCTTATGTATGACATTCTGATCCTTATGTATGACATTCTGATCCTTATGTATGACATTCTGATCCTTATGTATGACATTCTGATCCTTATGTATGACATTCTGATCCTTATGTATGACATTCTGATCCTTATGTATGACATTCTGATCCTTATGTATGACATTCTGATCCTTATGTATGACATTCTGATCCTTATGTATGACATTCTGATCCTTATGTATGACATTCTGATCCTTATGTATGACATTCTGATCCTTATGTATGACATTCTGATCCTTATGTATGACATTCTGATCCTTATGTATGACATTCTGATCCTTATGTATGACATTCTGATCCTTATGTATGACATTCTGATCCTTATGTATGACATTCTGATCCTTATGTATGACATTCTGATCCTTATGTATGACATTCTGATCCTTATGTATGACATTCTGATCCTTATGTATGACATTCTGATCCTTATGTATGACATTCTGATCCTTATGTATGACATTCTGATCCTTATGTATGACATTCTGATCCTTATGTATGACATTCTGATCCTTATGTATGACATTCTGATCCTTATGTATGACATTCTGATCCTTATGTATGACATTCTGATCCTTATGTATGACATTCTGATCCTTATGTATGACATTCTGATCCTTATGTATGACATTCTGATCCTTATGCCAGTTCTGATTCCTGACTTCCTGAGTGAAAGAACACTCAAGGAGCAAAGCCACGGAGGGTAATGCCAGTCATTCACAGCTGTCAGTTAGAGTAACTGCACATGTAGCGGGGAGCAATTCACAACACAGTGTCCAAAGGGTTGTGCCACCCCCAGGATGTCATTTACCACAGTCCACGGGACTGATGTGGGCTGTTAGCCCAAGGCTGAGCACTTTGAGCTGCAACGTTTGCAGGAAAAGTGCTATAGAAATAAAAGTTATTATTATTATTATTATTACAAACCTTGTACTTCTCTCCGTGAGTGGAGTGGGCTACGAGGTGGGTGACTTTGGCGCTGAAGTCCTTGCGGATGGTCCCTCCCATGTGGTGAACCAGATTCACCAGGTTCTTCTGCAAGAGAAATGTAAGAGAAACACAAGTAATGGACTGACTTATATGGCGCCTTATTCCAAAGCGTTTTACAACGGCCTCTCATTCACCCGTTCACACACCAATGGCGGCAAGCTACCATGCAAGGCGCCGGCCCGCTCGTTGGGTTCAGTGTCTTGCCCAAGGACACCTCGACATGTGGCCAGCCGGGGCTCGAACCGCCGATCTGCCAACCTTGCGATCATTAGACGGCGGCTCTACCTCCTGAGACACAGCCTCCCCAAGTAACAAGTAACAACACCATTATCGGTCCGATTCTTTAGCGATTCCTGATCAATCTGTGTGGAATAGACGTAGGCCTCCACAGGTTCAGTGTCAACGCAACTGTTTTATTATCGCTTGAGTCTCTGAACAGTGTAGAATGTCTGCCTAAAAACATTTGAACATGTTAAAATTAGCTACAATACTCCTTTTCTTAAAAGGATATAACTTGGAAAACAAACATTGTTCTTCTTTCGAAAAATAGGCATGTATGCCTAGTAACATTTGAATAAATTACTATACTCCTTTTCAAAAGGGAATAAGCCTGAACCAAATATCACATATAATTGGCACATAAAATAAACAATTCTTCTTTAGAATTTAGAAGGACTGATGTCTGTCCTATTTTTTCATCTGTTTACTATTCTTCTCTTGATGTATTTTTTATTTTTAATGCTGTATGTAAAGCACATTGAATTGCCCCCGTTGTATGAAATGTGCTATACAAATAAACTTGCCTTGCCTTAGAAAAGAGGCTACAGTGCAGCCAGCAGTATCATTATGCTATACATACTGATAAAATTAAACTATGCATTTTACTTATGTTCAGTTGTCTCATTATTTGAAAGAGTAACTTCATAATATAATTACCATATAATAAATCAAAGGAACATTTACATGCAACTTCAAGTGAGATACTATAGAACTTACTGCGAGATATGAATAACATATGCACGGTTCCTTGACCTCACTTGACAAAACATTTTTTAACACATTGGTCAAACTATCTGGCACTGAACACAAAGTATCAATGGGCGCATTATTATTCAGTGGCAGTGACGTAGAGTTCGTCTACCATTTCGAATGCACAACGTTGCATTTCGTTTGACTTTGTTTGTCACATTTTAAATAGATAAAGTAGCATGTTATCAAGCATTTAAAAAAATAAAAATATTCTGAGTGGGGCAGTCCCACTCATGTTTTTTCATTTTTATTGACAGTTACAGTAGAAATTTAGACAGCAAGGATGGGTGAGAGAGAGAGGAGGGATGACATGCAGGATATGTCCCCGGCCGGAATCGAACCGGGGACCCTGCGGTTACATGGTCAATGCTTAACCCGCTACGCCACCTAAGCGCCCCTTATCAAGCTTTCTTAAACAAAGTTTGCGAACGGACACCAGGCGGTGTGGCATAGCCTGAGCCTGAACACAGTCCTTGCTGCGACTAAATACAACAACGTATACAACACCGCGCAGTTTGACGTCAGACGCAGAGTTTGACGTCAATTCTCAACTAGAACGGGTTCTCGATTCCCATCCTTAGTAATGATATGGGGCTGGTCTCCCAAACTAAAAACACACAAATCATCTCAATTAAAAGTTAAACATTTTGCCAGGATCAGGCTTCATCTGTGCCTGTGAAACCAGCCCCACACACAATGAACTTGTTTATGTTATTCTTTTTCTGAGTGGGGGCAGTCCCACTCATATTTATCATTGTATTGGACAGATATAGTAAAGAAAGACAGGAAAGTAAGGAGAAGAGGGCATGTCAGCAGGGCATGGGGCCGGATTCGAAACCATGCCAACATGAGCATATGTGTGCACTGTAGACCACTGGACCACCCCAGGCCATGGTGCTAGACCACTGGACCACCCCAGGCTATGGTGCTAGACCACTGGACCACCCCAGGCCATGGTGCTAGACCACTGGACCTCCCCAGGCCATGGTGCTAGATCACTGGACCTCCCCAGGCCATGGTACCAGACCACTGGACCACCCAAGGCCATGGTACCAGACCACTGGACCACCCCAGGCCATGGTGCTAGACCACTGGACCACCCCAGGCCATGGTGCTAGACCACTGGACCACCCCAGGCCATGGTGCTAGACCACTGGACCACCCCAGGCCATGGTGCTAGACCACTGGACCACCCCGGGCCACGGTGCTAGACCACTGGACCACCCCGGGCCACGGTGCTAGACCACTGGACCACCCCAGGCCATGGTGCTAGACCCCTGGACCACCCCAGGCCATGGTGCTAGACCCCTGGACCACCCCAGGCCATGGTGCTAGACCCCTGGACCACCCCAGGCCATGGTGCTAGACCCCTGGACCACCCCAGGCCATGGTGCTAGACCCCTGGACCACCCCAGGCCATGGTGCTAGACCACTGGACCACCCCAGGCCATGGTGCTAGACCACTGGACCACCCCAGGCCATGGTGCTAGACCACTGGACCACCCCAGGCCATGGTGCTAGACCACTGGACCACCCCAGGCCATGGTGCTAGACCACTGGACCACCCCAGGCCATGGTGCTAGACCACTGGACCACCCCAGGCCACGGTGCTAGACCACTGGACCACCCCGGGCCACGGTGCTAGACCACTGGACCACCCCAGGCCACACACACAATGAAATTGAACAAACATGCCGGAAAAGACTTACCACTTCCTCCTTGTTGCGGAAGCCGGTGAAAGACAGGGACAGGTTGAGCATGGTGGTGGAGTACAGCGGCCTGGCAGAGAACGGGAGCGGCTACACGACAAACAAACAAACAAACAAACAAACAACATTTACCTCTTGATAGATTTCGGATAGGTGAAACATATTATCCATGTGCGCAGTTACCACTGTTATCAAAAGCTATAGATTATGTTTTAGTGCTTTTACTAGACAGCCAACCTGTGCGTGCGTGTGTGTGTTTATGCGCAAGCGGGGGTGTGTGTGAGAGAGTGTGTGAGCATAAGTGTGTGTGTGTGTGTGTGTGTGTGTGTGTTATGCTGATAAATCTCCACAGCGCGAGGCTGTGTTGATGGAGGATAGGGAGCGACTGGGCCTATTCCTCATACAGAGTATAATGGCCACATCCATAAGGCCCTTTCTCCCCCAGTGTCTGTCCCGGCTCCTGCTTTAACCCGGTGATCTATCCCCCCCATAGATCTGTGTACACTGTACAGTATCTCCGGGGGGGGGGGGGGTGAGGGATGAGAGCAAGGGGGTTGCAGTGATCGGTTGCTCTGCGCTCGTCTTCTACAGTCTGCGAGTCCTGTTTGAGAGCTCAACTAAAGGCGAAGAGTTCAACAACAACACAAATAAAAAAAAACACCCTGGCTGCATTTCCTCGTTCCTCACACCGTGATAGAAAAACAACAACAATCAAACACTGCATACGACACCCATCCGCCGCCTTCGCCGCCGTCATCACAGGACGACTTGTGTACATCTATCTGAGTTACTTATCGCTCTCCGGCGGAGGGGAAAGAGCTGATACCTTTTGCGCCGCCGTGACTTGTATCTCTGGTGTGTGAGGAGTCATCCATCACTAGGCTAGGTGTGAACAGCAGACGTGACAGAAAGAGGGACTTTTTTTGGGGGGGTGGGGGGCGGCTGTATGCGTTTCCAGGGCTGTATATGTCAGAGCAGTACTGCCCCCCTTGTCCTCTGTGGAGGAAGGAGGTAGTGCTCAACTCCAACATTGCATCACCCGTTAAGTCCTCGAGGTTCTAGTTTTGCAAGTGACGTAGGGGTTTGTTGGGATTCAGGGTGTGTCACACAGTAGTGTTGAGTACACAGTAGTAGCCTATCCCCGTTGTTTCCCACAGGGTTGTGAGGCTGCGGTGGGTGGACTTCGGACCCTCTAGCCTTTCGTCGATAGTGCTAAATCATATGGACCAACAGTAGAGGTGGTGCGAATCCCAAAGATCGCTTCGCTCACGTGTAAAAAAAATGTTGGTTCATTATGAGACTAATACACAGGGTTCCCACACTGTCTGAAACATCGAACTCAAGCACCTTTCAAGGACTTTCAAGACTCCATTCCCTCAAATTCAAGGACCCAACACGGCATAGTTTGAGACAGACCTAGATGAGAATTGATATAATAGGAACTATCCGCTCACAGACAATAATTAAAAAGAGAGGCTTGAATGTGTGAACACTAGATGGTCTCTCGCCTTCTCTACCACAGCACAGGAAAACAATATATTGTGAAATATGTGTAAAGTTAAGCAATACAGAGACTTATTTACTAGCTGACGAGCTAAGTAATTAGTTTTTGAATATATATATTTTTTTAGAGAGAGAGAGAGAGGGGAATTCAAGCACTTTCAATGACCCATGTCTATTTTCAAAAGCCACAGTCTACATAGTAGGAAAACACTCCTATCCCCAGCCCCCCCCTCCCCCCACCAGCGAGCCCTATCCACCCCCCTTTCCACCGACCCCCCCCCCCCCCCGTACCTCCTCTCTGGCAGCACAGTGCAGCACCACAGGCGGACCCACGATGCGGTTGTCATGCTTGTACAGGTAGCTGTAGTCGGGGGAGTTGAAGTCCGTCAGCACAAACACCGTCTCAAACTCTGCGTTCTCGCCGTCCCCAAACTCACGGACGTTGTCCGTCATTATACAGGAAGTGTTGATGTCCTGGGGGAGGAGGGGGGGGGTCAAAGGTCACAGTAAATAAATGCTACACGCCAGGGTTGCGGAGGTCAAACTGAATTTTTCATGAATTTTTATTCACCCACAGCAATGATGTGGGAGAATCAAAAGTGAATTGAGATTCAAATCCCGAAATAATGAATGTCAATTCACTTGATCTTGAGTGATTTAGAATTGACCCCCTAATTGACCCCCAAGACCGCTTAGACTCAAAGAAACACAACCAGGGTGAAAGAGACGTTGTTGGTCAGTGACACTGAGAGGTACAGGAGATTAATGACAACGAGAGTGTGTTATTGTGTTGGAGGAACGACAGTTACAACGTGGAACGATCAGAATGAAGCTGAGGTATTGGCTTAGTACACAGAGAGAGGGGTGAACACACACACAATTGCTCAACGGCCCATGAAACGATCTGTAGCGCCGCTCACTGTAACATGTTACAGTGAACGTCTGATTGAGTCTGTGGATTTCAGGAGTTAAACCCCGACGAGAGAGAGAGAGAGAGAGAGAGAGACAGAGAGAGAGACAGAGAGAGAGAGACAGAGAGAGAGAGACAGAGAGAGAGAGAGAGAGAGAGAGAGAGAGACCTCGTAGAGCTGAGAGGGGGTGAAATTAGCCACGGTACCTGTAAACTCACTCATAATCATCTCTTCAGCTATTACCAGAGCTTCACAGAGAGGGACAAAGCATTCGATAAGACGAAACAAAACACCAAACCATGTGCAAAGTGTGGACGGCTCATACTGTTAAAGACACTTATTAAGACAGTTAAGATGTGAAACCCAGCCTGGCTTCAGACCTGTACGTGGCAGTTGGTATACTGGAGTTCTCCTGTGATGATTCGCTCTCAGAGCGAATTTTACGAACGCACCCGTAGTCTTTAGACGAAGATGCACCACCAGTTCTAGTCACACCCACAGGGCTTACACACCGGCAGTTCCGAACGCCGGTTCGCGTTCGCGTGCCGAAACCTCCGAACGTTGGCGCCGTCTGACGAAAGATACACTGGTATGAACGCGGGCTCGTTCGTCAGACAGCGCCAACGTTCGGAGGTTTCGACACGCGAACACGAACCAGCGTTCGGAACTGCCAGTGTGAAAGAGGCCCCAGTCACCTCCATCCTTCTTAGTTCTACAAAAATCTACTAAAATGTTTTAAACCACACTTAAATGCCTTCAGTCTTCATCAACCAAACCTAGACAAGAACCAAGAAGGACAGAAATTACTCAAATGTGACCAAAACCAACGTGCTTCTTCGTCCAAAGACTAACCGACTAAAAAGCCTGCCAATACCAACACTGGTGACGCTGGGCGGTGGACTCAGCTGGAGGAGACAGAGGTCTGGAGCCAGGCTGGGAGGGATTCAGTCAGTCAGGTGGACACCACGTGTTAAAAGCTGAAGAATGTGGACTGAACAGTGGTTCAGAGACCAAAACAACCAATCACCTTGATTAGATCTTGCCCATGCAGAGTGACGAGAACGACCTGTGTGGGATTAGGCCGAGGGGAGGCTGGTGGAGGTAGAAAGGATCGGAGGACCGGCTCATTGTGATGCATGGAATGGAATGAGGAACGGTGCCAAACGCTAGATAAGCCAGTTCTGTGGTTTTTTGAGGAGTGCAGAAGCATATGGACGGACAGACGACAGGGTTCCTACAAGTTTCAACAAGTCAAATGTAAACTTTTAAGACCTTTTTTAGACCTCTTTGAATATAATTTTATACCTATTTGCGACACCATATGATAGTTTTTTGTCATCCTCGAGGTGATGAAATTAGGGATTTCACTGCCATACAAAAGTCTGAAAGATAATTATTATAAAATAAGTCCCATAATTACTCAAAAGTAAATGGATTAATGTAATGTATATTAACAGTTAACTGTAGAAAGTCACTTCAACGTGAAGAGAACAAAGTGCACAAAAGCTTCCTTGCAGGACAAGCTAATCTCATTTTAAGACCTAGCACCTCATTTTTTAGACATCATTTAGGAAAATCCCTTGCATTTAAGCCCTTTTTAGGCCTTGTAAATCGGATTGCTGGATTTTAGACTTTAAGGCTTTTTAAGACCAGCGCGGGAACCCTGAGACAACCATGAATGATCCATTTACGGTCACAATCCTTCCACTGGTCTTAGCGACATCTCCTCCGTTATCGCAAAAAAACTGGTAAAAATAAATAAATAAATAAAAAAGCTACCCCATCCTAAAATGTTTGACATACAGTACCAGTCAAAAGTTTGGACATCCAAACCTTCTACTGCTACTGTCGCATTCCTTATTCTGTTCCATACGATAATGACACCTACGTCCTCCAATTTCTCTACCTCCACCAGCCTCCCCTGGGTTAGACAGGGCATGCAACACTCCCCTCCATCCGTCCGTCCATCCAGACCCAGAGACGGGGCCAGGGGGGAGGGGGGGGAGGTACACAGAGAGACATACCATGTTGACTATAGATTTGATCAGTCTCTCTCCGGCCTCCATTCCCGGCTCCCCTCCTCTAATCTTTACCACCGGGACCTCCATTATTCTCACCGCCTGTAAAAATGAAGCATCGACGTTGAAACCACGGAGACGGCCCGTTGGCGGGCTGGCGGACATGACACTGTCCTGACAAATTCACAGAACACGAGGAAGAGGGGAGGGGGAGGGGGTGTATGTGTCCTTGCAACCCAGTAGGGCTGGAAACTTCAAACAAAATGTCGAACGAGGGAGGGGAGAGAAAGTTCTCCTTCTAAATTAATAAAGTTCAAAGCGGTAACGGCAGGGGCGGGCGGGAGGGAGGGAGATGGGGGCGGTATGGGGCTGAGGGCAGGGGTGGTGGGACGTTTGTCGACTCACTCTGTGCAGACCCCCTCCGCCCCCTGATTAAGCGGTGTGAGGATGTGACTCCACTGCAGATCGGCAGAGGAAATAGATCATTTAAAAGGAGCCTTCAGAGATGACAGGCTGAGAGAGGCTCTCAAGGGTGAATACCTTCTCACTCCCTCCTGCCTGTCTGTCCTCCTGCCCGTCTTGTCTGTCTGCCCTACTACCTGCCCTCCCTACTACCTGCCCGTCTGTCTGTCTGCCCTACTACCTGCCCTCCCTACTACCTGCCCGTCTGTCTGTCTGTCTGTCTGTCCTCCTGCCTGCCCGCCTGCCCTACTACCTGCCCGCCCGTCTGTCTGTCTGTCTGTCTGTCCTCCTGCCTGCCCGCCTGCCCTACTACCTGCCCGTCTGTCTGTCTGTCTGTCTGTCCTCCTGCTTGCCCGCCTGCCCTACTACCTGCCCTCCCTACTACCTGCCCTCCCTACTACCTGCCCGTCTGCCTGTCTGCCCTACTACCTGCCCTCCCTACTACCTGCCCGTCTGTCTGTCTGTCCTCCTGCCTGCCCGCCTGCCCTACTACCTGCCCTCCTGCCTGTCTGTCTGTCTGCCCTCCTGCTTGTCTGTCAGTCTGCCCTCCTGCCTGTCTGTCTGTCTGTCTACCCGACTACCTGCCTGCCTGTCTGTCTGCCCTCCCGCCTGCCTTTCACCTCCATAGTCAGTCAGTCACAAAGCCTCACATCTCTCCCTCAACCTCTCCCTCACACGCACTCCCTTCCTGAATTCCAAATCCACCCCCCCCCCAACCTCAAAGCCCCCTAGACACTTCTTGAGATCTGAAGCAGACTAGCAGACTAACAATACCTGCTCCTCCAAAAACCTCCCTGAACATCCTCCTCCTCCTAGCGGCTTGTTGTGAGAGAGACGAGGATGATCACAAGCTGCGATACAGAACGCCAGAGGACAGGAAGGAACCTAGCGCTCCAAACACACACGCAGCCCCAACAGCCACAAGCTGTAAACAAATCAAAACCCCCGAAAGCAGCGACTTAATACTTCTCTAGGAGAACGCAGTAAACTGCCTAATATCCCCCCCGGCCCCCCCCCCGTATTAGCTCTCCTTATCTCTGTGTGCAGGTGTAAGAGCCACACACACACACACACACACACACACACCTTACAACTCGACACTGTAGAAAAATAACTCCATCCATATTCTCTCTTTAAACATCTTACACTAGTCCTCCGTTTAAAAAAGCTGAGAAATTCCACACGATAATGACACATTACCATGCTTATCCAGAAGCTAAAAAAAAACACACACACACACACACACACAAAAGAACATCAACCATAACACTTGGAAACAAAAACAAAAACACCCAACCAGTCAGTTAATGCAGCCATGTCTTATTTTCACAATGACAACCACAGACTTACACCGACAAACTGGTGACAGATATGGCTTAGGCCACAGTAGCGTAGCCCAGTTTTAGATCGATGACTTGAAATGATATGACAGCCTATTCCACTGTTGGGAGCCCCCCCCATACCCCACCCCCCGAAACCCTAACAGGCCACCGTACAGTATTAGTGACAGCCTGTTCCACTGTTGGGACCCCCCCGAAACCTTAATAGGCCACCATACCTGTAGTGACAGCCTATTCCACTGTGGGGACCCCCCCGCTCCGCAAACCCTAATAGGCCACCATACCTGTAGTGACAGCCTATCCCATTGTGCCCCCCCCCCCCCGCTCCGCAAACCCTAATAGGCCACCATACCTGTAGTGACAGCCTATTCCACTGTGCCCCCCCCCCCCCGCCCCAAACCCTAATAGGCCACCATACCTGTAGTGACAGCCTATTCCACTGTGCCAACCCCCCCCCCCTTCCCCAAACCAACCCCTAATAGGCCACCGTACCTGTAGTGCTTTGACAAGTGCTGTGTTTTTCCCGGCCTCTCCCACTAGGACGACCCTGGTCTCGACGCGAGGCAGCATGTCTGAGGGAGCGCAGCGGAGCACAGGAGGACGACAGTGAGTCTCAGAGGGAACGGGAGCACCAGGCAATCACACAAAGCCAACTAGTTTTCTTATTTTTGGAGTGGCAGCCGGAGGTGAAAGGTCGTTAATAGGTAGCTATAAAACACACTGAAGGGGAGACGTAGGTGAGAGTGTGTGTGTGTGTGTGTGTTATGGATTCTTGCCTTCCATGTCCTCAGAGGCCATGCCCAGGAATAAATGCTCCTTGGTAGTCTCAGCCATGCGTGAGTCGTACATGGAGGAGTCGACCAGAAGACTCCTGGCTGTCCCCAAAGTGAGTATGCTGCTGTCAGCCATGGGGGCTGTGACAGGGGCGCTGGCACAGTCCTGTCCAAACAATCAAAAGTTAGGAGCTAGAACACAGAGAGAGTGTGAGAGAGGGGGAGAGAGGGGGGGGGGGGGAGAGAGGGGGGGGGGGAGAGGGGGGGGGGGGGAGAGAGAGAGAGAGAGAGAGAGAGAGAGAGAGAGAGAGAGAGAGAGAGAGAGAGAGAGAGAGAGAGAGAGATGGCTAGATGAAGAGAGGGAGTGAGGCGTCAACTGCCAGACCACTGGAAATAAAAATGTGTGAAAATAAAGTTTTACAGGAGTAGCTAACTGGGAACAAGGTGATGGCAACTTGACAGGTGTCAAAAAGGGGAGTATTGACTTTAGTGCACTTTTGACATCTCTCCAGCCGGCAGCTCGTTTACTTTAGTAAATGTGTGTAAAGGTTGGAGTGCATCACTAGGCCACAACATGGTTTTGTAAGTTTACTACCTAGTTTAGATGTAGTTTTAGTAAAAGTAAGTAGCTACAGGCCTAATATCTCCATTCCCCTGGTGGTCTAAGCGTTAGGGTGGGATAGCCAGCTAGCTGTGTGATTTGAAACCTGCTCGTGTAATTTGTAAATTGAATTTTTGGAGCACATCTTAGAAGCCGGAAGTAACATTTCACTGAACATTGTACCTGTACGATATGCACGTGACAAATAACATTGACTTTGACTTTAGCTGTAGTTGGAAAACCAACTAAAACCAGATCAGATGACAGCGAGCTGAGTTGGAGCAAAGCCGCACAGGTTTGCTGATGTCCACAGATGTTAGCTAGATATACTTGAACTGTGTTTGTTTGTTTGGAATATGTACAGACTATCGACGATACATGGTTAACACGATTATCCTACATAACAATAAAAGAGTCTAGTATGACAAGTAAAGCAGAGTGTCTAGTTAGCTCCAGCTAGCAGCCTTCTCCCCAGCGGAGAGTCAACAGGACGTGGTTACCGGTGTTACACAGTTGCTAAGAAGACAGATAGAGATGTGTGATCATACTTACCGAAAGCAAACCGTCAACAGTTGTGACCAGGAGGCCAAAGCCTTTTGAAATGGCTAATTATCAAGCCTCTGAAACTACTACCAGCTGGTAACAAAGCGACCTGTCTCTAATCCTCTGTGCTGCAGCGTGTTGTGTACAAAGTGTTTTTCGCTGTAGAAAAACAACAACAATTTCAACCAAAGCTAGTTTCCAATGCTAACTAACGCATTGTGAAAATCAGCGTCGTTCACTCAAAATCCTGATTAGCTGATTGTTTGACAGCGGATATTATTATTCCATGTTCGCTACACTGTAGCTCTACCTGCTCAGTCTAGGGTGCGTTCGTAAATACGCTCTGCGAATCGGATCAGCACTCACGGAACGCCTCTCGTCCAATCGAATGACTCAGTCGCTCTGTGACGTCGAACCCAGCGTGCGCTCCGGCGCTCTCATAGCAAGTTTACGAACGTTGCCTCTGAATTCAAAAAGAACGGCGGGCAGAGGGCGGCCGCGCCGCTCATTGGTCGAGGGGTGGGAAGCATATCAAAGCAAGGCTTCTCATTGGCTAGTTGATTCAAACCGCCAAGACGCGCATTCTGGGGCGGGATAGAAACGGGCGTGTGCTGCGATTCACTGACGCAGGATCGGATGTTATTTCATGCCAGTGATATTGTTGGAATTGGGGGATCTGATCCTAGATCTGTTTAGACCCTCTTGCCGTGTGGTTTGTGACGTATGGGCATGGGAATGTTGTTCTGCAGAGTTGACTGGATAGGAATAGCAGCCGGTTTCATGGTTCATGAGAAAACCATGGGAACGAGGAATGCTTGATCATGGGCGTCTAGAATAGAAAACAATGTTTATGTTACATGTGGGCAAACGGTACATGTGGGAAAACTAGGGTTAGGGTTAGGTGCTAGGGTGCTAAGGTTAGGGGTAGGGGTAGGGTTAGGATTACGGTTAGGGTTATGGTTAGGATTAGGGTTAGACATGCCAGCATGTACCAAGTCGACATAGCACCTAACCCTAACCCTAGTTTTCCCACATGTACCGTATTCCCACATGTACCGTAACATTTAGATGTCAACGATTATACTAGGTTCATGGCATAATAATAATAATAATAATAATCGTAATAATAATGCCCCATATAACACACTGTGCATTCATGAGACCTAACGTCCCCCAAAGCAGAGTCGAATCACTTTGGAACATTTCTCCCAGACAGAAATACCTCTAACAGAAAGTAGGCCCCCAGTTCTCTGTGAAGGGTCCTAGCCTCCCTGGTGACAGTAGTGAGGGCTGGTGGCAGGGCAGGCGCTGATGATGAATTCCTCCCCAGGCCTCCGCGTGTGTGTGTGTGTGTGTGTGTGTGTGTGTGTGACCTGCTGCAGGTGTGGAGGAAGTCACAGTGATGAGAGCAAAGAGACGGTCCTGGCTCTTCTCCTCCTCTCTTCTCTCCTCTCTTCTTCTTTTCTTCCTTAGGACACAGCAGCCTGTCACTGCTCCGCTGCTCTTTGTGGTGTTTTTTCTCTTATGCATGCATGCCGTACACACACACACACACACAGACACACACACACACACACACACACACGCTATCTCTTCCCCTACTTCTCTCTCCTGCTTTTCTCTGGAGCTTAATAAAGCATTACTTCTATTCTATTCCTCTCCATCCTCCAGCCACCCGTCCCTCCCTCCCTCCCACCACCATCCTCTCTCTGTCTCTCTCTCTCTGTGTCTCTGTCTCTCTCTCTCTGTCTCTGTCTCTCTCTCTGTGTCTCTCTCTCTCTGTCTCTCTCTCTCTGTCTCTCTCTCTCTCTCTCTCTCTGTCTCTCTCTCTCTGTCTCTCTCTCTCTATCTCCACTTCTATCACATTGATTGACTGATGGAGTAGTTGTTTGTGCTACACTATGCCGATGACCAGAATGTCACTGAGCAATTATCAGTTCTTGGAAATATGTATATATTTTTTAAGTTGGGCTAAGGTGTGTGTATGTGTGTGTGTGTGTGTGTGTGTGTGTGTGTGTATGCAGTCAATGTGAAGTAAATAAGTTGTGAAATGTGATGAAATATAAATGAATTTGAATCGATCAGTCTCTTTCACATTGCATTTTGCTCACTACTCAAGAACAATATTGAGAAATGATAGGTTGTTAGATGCATAACATTTTACAATATGTAAATACTGTTAGTAGTAGTAAGGTGTTCGAGCTGTGTGTTGTTGGAGTGAATTTCACGACACCTTTGAGAGGTTGTGTAGCTTGTGAAAAGCATTTACTTGTACTGTTTCATACTGCATCCTGTGCACGTGATAAAGACACTTTGATTTGCTTTTGAGTTTAATGGGTTCAAGAGAACAATATTTCTTTCTCCATCTGTTTTATATAAATAAATGGTTAGCTAATTACATCTGTGTATGAAACGTGCTATAGAAATGGTTCGTGCCATAAAGAATAGTCCTTACGATATGTAACAAGTTCAGGATGAGCCTCCCACACATCACTGCTGTCTGAGACTTGATATCCGGAGCGTTTAAAACTTTATAATCTACTCGTCTTTAAAATATAGTTCTCTTCCCTTCCACCCAGAAGAACGGAGATAAAAAGTTAGTGCCAGTCAGCGACTGAGAGAATACATTATGCTTTAAGTCGAACATGAATGGATTTTCTACCTCGCCTTCAGGGAGCTGCAGGGATGGCCGGGCAGGAATTATAATGATGTAGGGGTCTCCTGGTCCGCCTCACCTGAAACCGCATTGATCACTGACAAAACAAAGTAGGAAATACACCGACTCTTTTCCCCAAGATGTATGTATTTCATCGTATACTTAAAAATGTACAGAAAAAAAAAAAAAGTCATTTACACATATCACTTTGATGACATGACCCCATAGAAGGAAGAGAACAGTGGATGAATCCATCTGTTTTCCACTTTAAATAACAATCGTTTCATTTGAATCCACCGTGAATGGGTCCAGCAGACCCCTGTCTGGGCTAGGGAGACAGGCAAGTCGGGTGCTATCTTTGTGCTTTCGGTGAATTCACTGGCTGTTGGGTCAGAATTTCATAACATTTCATATTTCAATGTCCTATGACTTAACACAAGTCTTGTTTCTTCCTTCACGGTTCTAGAACCAAATGTATTTCAAGATTAAACTGATTTCATTGGCTTGTTCAACAGTGTCCACTTTTCTTTGACACATACTGAGTTCAATCGCCTTGCATACTACTGTATGTTTACTTACTGTACAATACATACAATGTTTTGGATGTTTCTCAAGACACCAAATTGTTACGACACAATTAAACAAGTTCGTTCATCCTTCAAAGGTCTTTGAAATTGTGATTCAGAGGGAGTAGGAGTAGGATGTATGCAATGGGATGAGTCAACAAGGGAGCTAACTGATTTAGATACAATGCTTATTCTAAAACAGGATGTTCTAAAGATGGAACACATGGATGGTTTTTTGCAGTAGCAACACAAGGCCAGGAATAAGGGCTGATACATGGCCTCCCTATACTAAACCCATGTACTACTGTATGTTTTATGCATTATCGGAGGCCTGGTGGAGACACTGATAAAAGAAGAAAATTCATATGAAGTCCATGACGCTCAAGGTTTGTATACTTAAATATGTACATAATAATTAAACATTGCAAATGGGGGGCTAGCAATGGCAATTCAAAGAAGAATGTACAGCACATGTTTAATATTTTCTTTACAACCATATGACTTATGTAGACTAAGTGGATTCATATAATATACAGTATGTTCAATGCATGTTCATAAGTAACCGTATAAGGTGCTATGATAGGTACAGTACATCATTATAGTTCACATGAATTACCGTAATGCAGTGGAAAGAGGCACAAGCCAAAAAGCCTTGAGAGCAAAATGCCACGAATACTTTGACAATAATCATATGGGAATAGTCTTTACAGAGTAGTTTGTACACAATAGTGAGGGAGAACATGAAAAATGAAATGTACATTAGAAGTCCTCTTCCTCCTGAAAGTGTCAGAGGCAGGAAGCGCGGGATCTAAAGAGCGATTTATGTTGTTGTTGTTGTTGTTGTCGTCGTCGTTGTTACAGCAGAATAGTCTCTCTCTTGCAAAATTGAAAAAAGTTTCCTCACTTCTCTATAAAACAACCGAACTTGGCAGAGGTTTCAGCAGGGATGACACAGTCTGAATAAAGCTGAAGACTTTAAGGAGCTTCAAGGTCAGAATACAATCAAGCACGTCTCCTAGAAGACTCTAGTCTTTACGATCGGAGCCTACAGTGGCGTTGTGAGATGACCGATGGGGATGTCTGGGTTATCATGGCCGGTCCAGTTGGGTTGCATCTCATTCAATGCTGTTCCTCCCACCCCTTCCTTCATCCCAGGGGTGCAAAAAGGTGACACTTTTTTTTCTCTTCCATTAGGACAATTATCAATGAGCGGATAACATGTTTGTTGATGATGGGGGGGGGGGGGGGGGTGGTCTCAGCAGCGATCCTAACCTTAACACCCACATAATTATGTTGAAAACAGGTTGCTTACTGTCACTGTGTCCTCCACACTGTCTAGAATTGTACCTAGCTGCATGAAGCTAAACGTTATTTCAAGTTTAGCAGACAGGAAGATTAGTTAGAATAGTCATCATGTGACTGATGAGACATAGAACCCACTCCCCAAATGTTTTTTTTTTCCAGATCTACACGATTCAGGTGGATGACCTATTTTGAAGTAAAAACGGCTAATTTAGCAGAAAGGTGACACGTTTGCACCCCTGCCACCACTGGCCAGTGTAATAAGCTAACAAAGTACGCCATTTAGCTGACGCCTTTATCCAAAGCGACTTCCATTGCAGTGAGTGAGTGCATACATTCTTCAGTACATATAGTCCCAGTGGGAATTGAACCCACAACCCACAAGCGTTGTTAGTGCCGTGCTCTGCCAGACGAAGCCACAGGAGGACCAGTGTAGGCTAGATGTCCCGCTAGTCGTCTCTTTGTTGACTATAACCAGTGGAGGCTGGTGGAGGTAGAAATCAGAGGACGGCCTTATTGTAATTTATACGACGGGATGGTCATAACGAGCATTGTGATTGGCTGAGAAGCATTCCAGCCATTGTGATATCCACACGTTCACGTTGTGAAACTCATGTCACTGGCTCCCCATCAAATATAGAATTAATTTCAAGGTTCTGGTCATCACCTACAGAGCCCTCCATGGTCAGGCACCTGCTGACATCTGTGACCTACTGCGTCCTTACAGCCCCAGTAGGTCTCTCAGGTGCTCTGACCAGGGTTTGTTGGTTGTCCCCCGTGCCAGATTGAAGACCCAGGGTGATAGAGCATTCCAAACCGTGGCTCCCAGGAATTTGGAATGCTCTGCCCTTGGATCTTAGATCAGCTGGCTCGGTCGAGGTTTTTAAAAAACAGCTAAAGACTGTCTTTTGGATAGCCCCAAGGGCCTGTCTTTCTGTGTCCTGTTGATGTTGTTGTACACCTGTTGTCTGTTACTTGTTTTTATTTTCACTTGTTTGCTTGTTTTAACCTGCTGTGGCTTTTCGCTCTTGTATTATGTTTTATTGTGTTTCTTCTTTGTTATGTAAAGCACTTTGTGACTCTTGGTCTGGGAAAGGTGCTGTATAAATACATTTTACTTACTTACTTACTTACATCATCAGCACAGCTGAACGTTACATACATCATAAACACTTCGGGATAGTGTAGCTGTTTTAAACCTGTTTTTCAATAATGAAAACCTTGCTAGACCAATGGAAGGATGCTGACCATAATGGATCATTCACGTTTAATTTTGTCAACCTTAAACCATGTTTGGCTGGTTTGGACACCATTGGTCATTCTATTCCATGCTTTACAATGAGCCAGTTCTCCGCTTTCTACCTCCGCCAGCCTCACTTGGTTCATACCTATTCAGTCCTGACAGATCTGTGTGAAAGACAACGCGCCTGGTCAGATGGGGATGGGACGGCCTTACGCAGCCTCTGTGTCAACCATGACTTTGACAATGACAATGACGACAATGGTTATTAACTGAGAATAGTGGAGGCCGGCGGAGGTAGAAATCGGAGGCTCATTTTAATGCATGGAATGGAATGAGGAACGGTATCATCGTGGTTTGGTACCTTTCCGCATTCTGATCTATGCATTACAATGATAGATTTCTACCTCCACCGGCCTCCCCTGACTGTGGCCACTGGATGAAACACACGCAGTAAAGGCACAGCAGGGGGCAGCAGAGAGGAGAGGCCAGCTGGTCACGTGAAGGGTTGCAAAAAAGTTGGTAGCTAGTTAAAAAAACGTAACGTTTTTACAGCTGAAGCAGAGGGGCCGAACAGGGTCAGGTGCAAGCGCTCAGTCGTTCCCTCTTCCTTTCAGTGTAGCTTAGCAGCAAAACAGGAAGTGTGCCACCTAATTCCACCACTAAGACTTGGGATTTGTAGTTCTTTGTAGTTCTTTGGAGCACATCCACTCCACTGTTGGGGCACTGGGAGGTTTGGATTGTAGTTCTTCTCTGAGCTCACATCAGAGTTGTAGTCCCCCCCCCCCAGCACGTGTACCCCAGAAGTCAATAGAAAACTACACGGTCCATCATGCTTATCTGCTGTCCTGGGAAACGTCCCACCAGGTGCTGTTCTCGTTGTCGTCGGAGTCGGAGAGGGCTGCTGTACACATGTCACTGAAGATATCTACAGGGACGGAGGCAGAGAGAGAGAGGGTTAACGATCTCCATCTCTTACAGTATATACGGTAATCACAGGGGAGGCTGGTGAGGCTAGAAGTAGAACGGGCTGGTTGTAATGCACACGTTGTGTTCCATACCATACAGATATCATTCCGTTCCACGCATTACAACGAGCCCGTCCTCCGATTTCTACCTCCACTGGCCTCCCCCGATGGAACAGGTTTCGGGTGAATTCGAACGTCAATTCACTCGACGAGAGAAGTGAATTGAAATTCCCCAAATCATGAATTGGGGGAAAACTCCTCAACAAGGAGTCATTCACAAATTCATGATTTGCTTTTCAATGTACTTTTGATTACCGGTACTAATCTAATTAAGTACTTTCTATTGCATCGAGTGAATTAAGATTCTAATTGACCCCGTCCCTGACATGGAAGTTAAACCATCCACCATTATGACAGCCATTATGACAGCCACCCACCATTATGACAGCCATTATGACAGCCACCCACCATTATGACAGCCATTATGACAGCCACCCACCATTATGACAGCCATTATGACAGCCACCCACCATTATGACAGCCATTATGACAGCCACCCACCATTATAACAGCCATCCACTATTATGACAGCCATCCGCCATTATGACAGCCATTATGACAGCCATTATGACAGCCATTATGATAGCCATTATGACAGCCATTATGACCTCCATTATGACAGCCATCCACCATTATGACAGCCAAGCATCGGGCGTGAAAGACACCGGGGGGCAGACGTGTCCAAACAGACGTAACGTAACGCTGCTTCATACAGGGACGGAGGCTCTGGGAGAAAAGCTCTAAGGCCAAACTATGCCAACTGCCCAAGCATGGAACACTGTCCCCTAGCAGCGTAAATGGCATCACCTCATTACTGGGGGGGGGGGGGGGGGGGGTAGCAAGAGAAGACAGACAGTGCTCCAACATGACAAGCAAGGCTGTGCAACTGAAGACTTCAGGGCTGAATTCCAAATCAGTCTCTAGCCCCTAGTCTCGCCAGTAGAGGCTGGTCAAGGTTGAAATCGGAGGTCGGGCTCATTGTAACAGAACGGAATGAGGAACGGTATCAAACGCGCGTGTGTGTGTGTGTGTGTGTGTGTGTGTGTGTGTTTGAAACCATTCCTCATTCCGTTCCGAGCATTACAATGAACCCATCCTCTGATTTTTCTACCTCCACCGGCCTCCCCTGCGACACACAGATCTACAGGAGCACAGCCTCTATGATCCAGGCTTACAGGGCCTGATTTGAAACTCAACCGTCAAGGACAAGAGTCCAGAGAGAGAGGGCGTGAATGAAAGCATGCTGCAATCGATGACATCATGCTTTATGCTTGTTCATCTCAAGGCCAAAAGCTCAGTGTGTCCCCCCCCTCCCTCCTCCCAACCAAGCACCCCACCCAACCAAGCACCCCACCCAGTCCCCAAGCTTCAAACCGCTGCGGTGAGAGGGTGAGTCGGTTCGACTAGTAGCGAATGCCTTGCCATTACAGTACGTAGCAGAGTGTGTGTGTGTGGGGGGTGGGGGGTGGGGGGGGGGGGGGTGGGGTTAGTCAGAAATACCAGAGTAACTGTTAGAACCTCCATCTGCAGCCGCCTGGCCGAGGACACTGGGCGGAACCAGGCCCGTCTTCAGACTTATTAGGTTCTTGACTAGCCTAGAACATGAGAACACAGTTATAAGGTTTTGGACTAAAGCCCTAGAATGTTCTTGACTAGCCTAGAACATGAGAACACAGTTATAAGGTTCTGGACCTAGGCCCTAGAATGTCCTGGACTAAAGCCCTAGAATGTTCTTGACTAGCCTAGAACATGAGAATTATAAGGTTTTGGACTAGCGCCTAGAATGTCCAGGACTAAAGCCCTAGAATGTTCTTGACTAGCCTAGAACATAAGAACACAGTTATAAGGTTTTGGACCTAGGCCCTAGAATGTTCTAGACTAGCCCTAGAAGGTTCTAGATGAGCCCAAAATGTTCTACACTAGCCCTAGAAGGTTCTAGGTTAGCCCTATACTGTTTTATAAGGTTCTAGACTAGCCCTAAGGTTCTAGACTAGCCCTATATGGTTCTAGACTAGCCCTAAGGATCTAGACTAGTCCTAGATGGTTTAAGATTAGCCCTAGAAGGTTCTAGAATAGCCCTGCAACATGAGAACACAGTTAGAAGGTTTGAGATAAGGTTTTAAGGTTATAAGGTTTTGGACTATCCCTAGACGGTTCTTGACTAGCCCTAGAACACGAGAACACAGTTATAAGGCACTACACTAGCCCTAGAATGTTCTAGAAGGTTCTAGACTAGCACTAGAAGGTTCTACACCAGCCCCTAGAAGGCTCTAGACTAGCCCTAGAATACGAGAACAGTTATACGATTTTAGACCAGCCCTAGAACATGAAAAGAGTATGCAGGTCTTATGCAGGAAATATGAGTCTCTCTCTCTCTCTCTCTCTCTCTCTCTCTCTCTCTCTCTCTCTCTCTCTCTCTCTCTCTCTCTCACTCACAGCAGATGAGAGAACCATCAGAGTAGACTGGGGAGTTGGATCCTTGCCACAAAGGAGGAAGGAGGGCCGGGGAGTGGTAGGAGGAGGGAGGGGGGCGGGGGGCGCTCACATATTTACATAGTATCTGATCAGAACTTTCTCTCTGTTATCTCCTCTGTGAACCGTTCCAAGTCCTCCAAAGTTTCCTTTCTGTAAAGTCCATTCAATGCTATGGACAGCTTGCGCATACCCTGGTTCTGCTTCTGAGAGTTGGTCCAAAGCTACAATACTGGTACTGGCTATTCGTTAGCTCATTCTACACAGAGCTCAGGGGAGGACGCGGCTCAATGTAATATGGGGAACAGAATGTGTTTGATGCCGTTCCTCAGTCCGTTCCACGCATTACAATGAGCCCCGTCCTCTGATTTCTACCTCCTCTAGCCTCCCCGCCCAGAGCTCCTGGACCTCCACCAGCCTCCCCTAACTGACCTCCACCAGCCTCCCCTAAGAGACCTCCACCAGCCTCCCCTAAGAGACCTCCACCAGCCTCCCCTGTCAGACCTCCAACAGCCTCCCCTAACAGACCTCCACCAGCCTCCCCTAAGAGACCTCCACCAGCCTCCACTAACTGACCTCCACCACCCTCCCCTAACTGACCTCCACCAGCCTCCACTAACAGACCTCCACCACCCTCCCCTGGCAGACCTCCACCAGCTTCCCCTAACTGACCTCCACCACCCTCACCAGGCAGACCTCCACCAGCCTCCACTAACAGACCTCCACCAGCCTCACCAGGCAGACCTCCACCAGCCTCCACTAACAGACCTCCACCAGCCTCCCCTGGCAGACCTCCACCAGCCTCTACTAACAGACCTCCAACAGCCTCCCCTAAAAGACCTCCACCAGCCTCCACTAACAGACCTCCACCAGCCTCCACTAACAGACCTCCACCACCCTCCCCTGGCAGACCTCCACCAGCCTCTACTAAAAGACCTCCAACAGCCTCCCCTAACAGACCTCCACCACCCTCCCCTGGCAGACCTCCACCAGCCTCTACTAACAGACCTCCAACAGCCTCCCCTAACAGACCTCCACCAGCCTCCCCTAAGAGACCTCCACCAGCCTCCCCTAACAGACCTCCTAGACCTCCACCAGCCTCCCCTAAGAGACCTCCTAGACACGAGGGCTCTCCGTCCCAGGACTATGATACCGTAGCCTTCTGAGCTAAAGCCGAGGCATTAGCTCGGCTAGCGTGTTCACCACCGACAAACCACCTCTGCTACACCTTGGCCCGTGCTAACAGGCTGACGCTGATGCTGTGTCAGGACTGAAGAGGGGAGGCGCTGGCTGGCCCAGTTTGTGATGTCAACCCTGGGGACAGGGAACAGGGAACGGGGCCTAGGTGGTGGGGACAGCGCGGTACGCTGGGTGTGAAGTTCACACCTAACTTAGGAGAGGAGAGGAGCTCTTGGGAGCCGCGTGCTAATGTCAATGCTAGCGTTGGGACTTGTCATAGGCAGACGATGATCAATGATAGACACACACACACACACACACACACACACACTCGTGCATACATATACACGCAGACACACACACACACACAAATGCTTGCACACATGCATGCACACACTCACACTCACACACTCACACACCCACACACACAAACGCTTGCGCACACCAATACATAAACGCTTGCAAGCACACATGCACACGCACACACGCACACCTTCACACCTACACACACACCTACACACCTACACACACACACACACACACACACACACACACCTACACACACACACCACACTTTTGCCTAGTTCCAGAAAGTTCTGCCCAGAACATATAGACTTCAGTCAATAGGAGAAAAAAAAGTATCTCAGAAATTCTTCTCTATCTCTCAGAGAGTACTTAAAGAGAGGAGAGCTGGGAGAGACGAGTGTGTGAGAGGGACGTTTTAGTGCCGAAATCCAAAGATGCAAATGATTGAAGACGGTTTTAAAGGATGAAATATGCATGAGGTGGGTGCAATACGAGCAGAATTCAAAGCATTTTTAAGTGCAGCTTTAATCTAATAGGGTATTAGTCACCATGAAATGCACTGGAAAAAGCTTGCGTGAAAACCAAAATACTCTCTCTCTCTCTTTTTCTCTCTCTCTTTCACTCACTCTCTCATCCCATCCCTCCTTCACTCCTTCACGCAATGCTTTCCGGTTGCTGCGGTGGGGTTGTTTCTGAGAGTGGCAATAAACCGCTCCTCTTTTGTGGGAAAAGACAGGATGAGTCTGGGAAGAGAGAGATTTACTATTCATTTAAAGCATTGTGTGTTTTCACTGTCTGTTATGATGAAACCCTCGATCCACTCAACATTCTGTTTTAATATCCGCGTCGCCTTGTCACAATGGCATTACGGCGAGTGAATGACCTTTTAATTCCCAACGCCATCCAGTTGGCTTTTAATCGGGATTCCTCTGGGGATTCTGTGGGCAACAGTCTGGTTGTTATTACTCTCCTCCTAGTTCATAACAAGCAGTGGCGGAGCCACGGGAGGGATCCAGGGGGCTCCGTACCCCCCCCGCCCCTTTTTTGGGGGGCGGGAAAAACTAAACTTAAACGGATCCTATATTCAGTGAAATAGATCTAGATCTACATTTCTCTAATACACTCAAATAATAGGGCAACATAAACATTCCATTCCTGGGAGTCATAATATTTCTGTAGAGTTCTATTTTCTTTTTCTTTTTTCTTTTTCATGGGGGGGGGGGGGGCACCAAGCCTAGGCTAAAGTAGTGGTTGATACTTACTGACGTTTTAAGATACATTATACAACACGAAGAAAATTACGAAAATGTAGCGCCCGCACAATTTTGGCTAGATCTTTCATTTACACGGCCAAACTTAGCTCACATAGGCTATATTGGCCTCCGACTCACAGCTGCAGTCAGACTTGTAGGCTATGTTGTGAGCATGGCGGGCAGAAAAAGAAAAATTGATCATTCTGCACCTTCACAAATGCTAATGGAGTTTGGTATTACAAAGAAGCACGAGAAAGAAGGTAACTAGAAACTATATTAAACAAAGTTGTATATTTGATCTCTTAAATTTCTGAAATGGGATCAGGAATGGGTAACTGAATGTGATAGATCGGCTACAGCCTAAAACCGATTTTCTACATTTACATCACATTTACATTTGACTGAGTAAGTGAATAACCTATGCACCAGCCATAGCAGGAAAAAGTAATCTATGCTCAGGCCTGGAGGCATTGGCAGTCGTGCTAGAAGAAGGAAGATCTTTTTATTTATTTTTTACACTGGGGTAACAGTACAGGGGGTTAGTAGATGTCTCAGGAGGGACAGTACAGGGGGTTAGTAGATGTCTCAGGAGAAACAGTACAGGGGGTTAGTAGATGTCTCAGGAGGGACAGTACAGGGGGTTAGTAGATGTCTCAGGAGAAACAGTACAGGGGGTTAGTAGATGTCTCAGGAGGGACAGTACAGGGGGGTAGTAGATGTCTCAGGAGAAACAGTACAGGGGGGTAGTAGATGTCTCAGGAGGGACAGTACAGGGGGTTAGTAGATGTCTCAGGAGAAACAGTACAGGGGGTTAGTAGATGTCTCAGGAGGGACAGTACAGGGGGTTAGTAGATGTCTCAGGAGGGACAGTACAGGGGGTTAGTAGATGTCTCAGGAGAAACAGTACAAGGGGTTAGTAGATGTCTCAGGAGGGACAGTACAGGGGGTTAGTAGATGTCTCAGGAGAAACAGTACAGGGGGTTAGTAGATGTCTCAGGAGAAACAGTACAGGGGGTTAGTAGATGTCTCAGGAGGGACAGTACAGGGGGTTAGTAGATGTCTCAGGAGGGACAGTACAGGGGGTTAGTAGATGTCTCAGGAGGGACAGTGCAGGGGGTAGTAGATGTCTCAGGAGAAACAGTACAGGGGGGTAGTAGATGTCTCAGGAGAAACAGTACAGGGGGGTAGTAGATGTCTCAGGAGGCACAGTGCTGGGGGGGTAGTAGATGTCTCAGGAGGGACAGTACAGGGGGGTAGTAGATGTCTCAGGAGAAACAGTACAGGGGGGTAGTAGATGTCTCAGGAGGGACAGTACAGGGGGGTAGTAGATGTCTCAGGAGGGACAGTACAGGGGGGTAGTAGATGTCTCAGGAGAAACAGTACAGGGGGTTAGTAGATGTCTCAGGAGGGACAGTTCAGGTGTAGCCTGGGTCTTCAGTCTACAGCGGGAGATAGAGAGTAACTCTGACAGCAGTGGGAAGCACGTTTTTTCCACTGTGTGTTAGACCAACTGGACTGTTTAGGGTTGCATCCACGCAGCCACGAAGAACATCGATCTGATCTTGTCCACAGTCTTCAAAACGTCTTGATGATACTAGCAGGGTTCCTACAAGTTTCAACAAGTCCAATTTAAGACCTTTTTTAGACCTTTTAATATAATTTTAGACCTATTCGCGACACCATATGATAGCTTTTTGTCATCCTCAAGGTGATGAAATTAGGGATTTCACTGCCATACAGACAAAAAAGGAAGCGAATTGGCATTTTTTGGGATCCAGCTTGATTCATTTCCGCGTAAATAAATGCAGTCGGACTGATTTCCTTGCAGGATCTCATTTTTAAGACCTAGTACCTAATTTTTAGACCGATTAACTGGATTTGTTTACCTTTTTAGGCCTTATGGATTGGATTGCTGAATTGTAGACTTAAAGGCTTTTTAAGACCAGCACGGGAAATCCTATACTATGTCTAAGCCCTTTGCAAAGATATTCGTAAAATAAAACCCTAAAATAATTTACATAAATGGACTGACTTATATAGCGTGTTATTCCAAAGCACTACAATGGCGTCTCATTCACCCATTCATTCACACACCAATGGCGGCAAGCTACCACGCAAGGCGCCGGCCCGCTCATTGGGAGCAATTTGGGGTTCAGTGTCTTGCCCAAGGACACTTCGACATGTGGCCAGCCAGGATTCGAACCACCTATCTGCCGACCTTGCGATCATTAGACGCCGGCTCTCCCTCCTGCGCCACAGCCGCCCCTAACAGCCACAGTTTCTCTGTCATGTACTGTTAGGATGCTGATGACCCGCTTGCTGAGTTTGGCATGGCGGAGTAGCTGGCAGCACTGAGTCGACGGGGCACTTGAGCTGATGCGGTTTCTCTGCATGGAATCGCCAGAAACCCTGGGAACATTACCTCTTGCAAATTGGCAAATCCATTTTCCGACCACCTGTCCATCGAATCGCTTCAAACCCAGAAAACAGAAACAGAGCCGGAGAAATCTTCTGATCTCCTTCCCGCGATGACAGAAGCCCAGTAGTGTCCAGAAATGTTTGTGGATTGATGGATTGATGTCCTGGGAGCCAAACAAGCCTAATGCCTCCTCACTGTGAGGAGCTGAGCTGAGGTAAAAAAAAAAGAAATAAACAGTGGCAGCGCTACTGGATAGCCAGAGAGCCAGAAAAGTCCTTGTCCTCACTAAACCTGACAAATGCCTGGAGCGTGCTGACAAATATGACGAACATCTTTCCAAATATCTGCACTCTGTCGAGGACTGGCTGTTCCCTGCCTGTCGGAAGCTGTGAGGCAGAATGCTCATTTGCTCATTTTTCGTGGCGAAGATGAGTGGAAACCTACCTGGTATGAGTCAATACCTCCCGATAGAACGGGAGAAAGTCTGACAGCCTGATGATCATTAGTCACAGCATGGAAATAGATTGTCGAAACAGTTGTTCTCGCGTGTTTATAAAAAGGAGCGGTTGATTTATCCAATCTCTTTTTCATTCGGAAATGACGCACACTTGCCAGTAATAGCAGTGTTACACTTGTGTGTTTTAGACGTGGTAGTAGCAGCAAACCACATGGAGCGGTGGTGACTTTGTTTTTGACTTGGACTGTTGGACTGCATTGTTATAACTTAGATAACAGGGACTTAGACAGGCCCTCAAAACCTTCAAGCTCGCCTTCACCAGTTAATCCTCCCCCCCCTTCCCCTTCCCATGTGTCCCCAGCACTACCTTCATTAGGCCCCTATACTTTCTTTTATTTATTTTTTGTTTCTTTTTGTTATTACTACTCGATCGTTTCAGTTTGTAAAGCGTCTTTGAGTGTCTAGAAAAGTGCTATATAAGTCTAATGTATTATTATTATTATTATTATTATTATTATTATTAGATAGAATACCACAGTTAAACTGCTTGTGGAATATATCTGTTTAGGTTCTCCATCCACATTGTACAAGCACCACATCATATGAAATACTGGCATGATTTTACATGTTCATGTTCATGCAGCACGTTCAGAGGACCTTAAAGATAATATTTCACATTGTCTCTTTGCTTTGATCATGTTTTGTGTGGTCTGCATTTGATTCCAGTAACTGAAATAAAATAATTGGCTGAAAACAAGATTCTGAGTGAACATTACCTGTATGTCATTA
>NC_137687.1:26486279-26491758 GCF_963989245.1 Nansenia antarctica
AGAGAGAGAGACAGACAGAGAGAGAGAGATAGAGAGAGAGAGAGAGACAGAGAGAGAGACAGAGAGAGAGAGACAGAGAGAGAGACAGACAGAGAGAGAGAGACAGAGAGAGAGAGACAGAGAGAGAGAGACAGAGAGAGAGAGAGAGACAGAGAGAGAGAGAGACAGGGAGAGAGACAGAGAGAGAGAGACAGATAGAGAGAGAGACAGACAGAGAGAGACAGAGAGAGAGAGACAGAGAGGAAGAGAGAGAGATAGAGAGAGACAGAGAGAGAGAGAGAGATATAGAGAGAGACAGAGAGAGAGACAGACAGAGAGAGAGAGAGATATGGCCTGTATTTGTCTGTCACCCTCCGGCACAGGGACACACACACAGAGAAATAAAGTGGGGGATGGAGAGAGAGAGAGAGGACAAAGAGAGAGAGGACAGAGAGAGAGAGCAAGAGAGAGGAGAGAGAGAGGGAGAGCAGCGGGAGAGAGAGAGAAAGAGAGAGAGAGAGAGAGATGAGGGATTGATATGAGAGTTGTTGTCCTGTCTTGGAGGTTAAATGAATAAAGTTATATTTGTCCTCCAACAGTCACTGCTACATATCTCTCCCTCACTCCCTCCCTCTCTCCTTCCCTCCCTCCCTCCCTCTCTCCCTCCCTCCCTCTCTCCCTCTCCTAGTCTTCTCCTCTGTTCTGTCACCTGAGTCAGCCCCCCAGGGATAGACAGCAACGCGTCTATCTTTGCATCGGGACGCGAAATTACGAAACATCATTTTGACATTGAGAGACGGTTGTTGACAAGGCCTCCTCAGAGATGGGGTCAAAGGTTAGGCGTAACCAGTGGCCAGTGAGTGATGATGATGATGATGATGTCATGGTAGCGGAAGAAGGGGTTCACATGATGACACGATGATGATGATGAGGGCACGACGAGCGAGGATGTCACACGGATGATGTCACACGGATGATGTCACACGGATGATGTCACACAGATGATGTCACACGGATGATGTCACACGGATGATGTCACACCGATGATGTCACACAGATGATGTCACACGGATGATGTCGTGGCGTTACCTGAGGGGAGGGACCTCCGATTGGACAGACCCTGCAAGGTGAAGCGTTTCCTAGCGATAGCAGCAGAGTCAGAGTTACGGTTGGCAGGGGCAGAAGCATCGGCTAGGAGAGGCAGAGGAGGAGGAGGAAGAGGAGGAAGAGGAAGAGGCAGAGGAGGAAGAGGGGAGACTGTTAATAATGGTCATTTAAAAAATAAAAATAATAATTCACTTACTGTGAATCACCTATAAATGTGCTTCTGCTCAGTGTGAAAAAAGAAAAGAAAAAAGGAAAATGTAGGGGGAGGAGGAGAAAGGAGAAGGTGGAGGAGGAGGCGGAGGAGGGGGGGGGAGGTTAGTAAGCAGGTGACAGAGTCATCCTAGAGATGAAGCTCAGTGTTGACCACTGAATCGATACAGAGTACAATCCCTTTATCCATCTCTCCATCCTCCCCTCTCTATTCATCCGTTTCAACATCCATCCATCCATCTTGGAAATCCCGTTCATCAGTCCATACCACCAAGCCAGCCGACATGGACCCCTCGTCAATACGGCTTCTACATTTACATTCAAACCATTTACCAGACGCTTGTATCCAAAGCGACAGACAATCAGAGATCACAGGGACAGTCTCCCTGGAGTCACTTCAGGGCTAGGTGCAGGGAACTCAAAGGCACACTAGTGTGGTGGTGTTCCCAGGTGGGATTTGAACTCATGACCTTCTGATCACCAGTTCAACTCACTATCAATTAGGCCACCACTACCCCCCCCCCCAGAAGTAGTGTTCACTACAGTAGGCACACACACACACAAACACACAGAGACACATGCATGCACACACACACACACACACACACACACACACACACACACAAACACACAGAGACACATGCATGCACACACACACACACACACACACACACACACACACACACACACACACACACACACACACACAGACAATGGTATCAAACACAAACTTCATTAAAAAACATGCGTTACATGGAACAGACATACATTAAATGGTAAATGGACTGATTTATATAGCGCCTTTATCCAAAGTGCTTTACAACGGCCTCTCATTCACCCATTCACACACACATTCACACACCAATGGCGGCAAGCTACCATGCAAGGCGCCGGCCCGCTCACTGGGAGCAATTTTGGGGTTCAGTGTCTTGCCCAAGGACACTTCGACATGTGGCCAGCCGGGGCTCAAACCGCTGATCTGCCAAACTTGTGATCATTAGACGGCGACTCTACCTCCTGCGCCACAGCCGCCCCTCATGGAACAGACATGCGTTACATAGAACAGATGTCCTCTACTGGCCTCTCTTCACTCTTCATTTTTGACATTTAAATTGTTTGACATTTAGCAGACACACTTTCTTTTTTCGTGACTTTGTACCTACAAAGTACATTTGTCTAAAGTAAGTCAATCATCTGTACGCATCATCATAAAACCTATGCTAGGACCAGGTGCCATTGTCAGTCACAGTTATTGTCTGTTTTTTAAATTTTTTATATATAATTTAGTAAATATTATTAACACTAGAGCAGCCATGGCTGGGGTCATTTGATCAAGTGAGAGAAAAAAAAGGAGAGAGGAGAGGAGAAGAAAGGAGAGGAGAAGGAGGAGGAGGAGGAGGGAGGAGGAGAAAGGAGAAGTTGGAGGAGGAGGTGGAGGAGGAGGAGGAGGAGGAGGAGAAGGAGGAGGAGGAGGGAGGTTAGTAAGTGAATCATTGTTAACACTAGAGCTGCCATGGCTGGAGTTACTTGACCAAGTGAGTAAAAAGACAGCATGCTATAGGAGGCTATGATGCATCACAGGTACCAGTGCAGCCGGCTGCCCGTGGCTATCTGGGATGTGACACTTTACTGGATGAATATGCTAAGTATACTTCTATAAAAGATGGATGTCTTCTCCTGCTCCGCTTCCAAGGACACTTGGAACCAACCTGCCCTGGAGCTCACACACACACACACACACACACACACACACAGACAAAGACAGATAGGCAAGGCAGACACACACACACACCCACACACACGCACATACAAACATACACTCAAATAAATAGACAGACAGGCAGGCACACACACAGACACACACACACACACACACACAGACACACACACACCCACTGACACACTGACAAACACACGCAGACACACACTCCAAACTGTGTCCATATGAGCATGTCCATCATTATCACCTCCTGATGTGAGAGCAGGGTAGAGTCAGTCCCCTGGCTCAGAGGAGGCAGTGCTGCTCACACCCTGGTGTCCCCTGCCTCACACCCTGTCTGTCTGTCTGTCTGTCTGTCTGTCTGTCTCTGTCTGTCTGTCTGTCTGCCTGTCTGCCTGTCTGCCTGTCTGTCTGCCTGCCTGCCTGCCTGCCTGCCTGCCTGCCTGTCTATCTGTGTGTCAGACTAGGAGAGTGTTCTAAAGTTCTAACCCAGACTAGCAGAGGAGAGGAGAGGAGAAGAGAGGGGAGGAGAAGAGAGGAGAGGAGAGGAGAAGAGAGGAGAAGAGAGGAGAAGAGAGGAGAGGAGAGGAGAAGAGAGGAGAAGAGAGGGGAGGAGAGGAGAGGAGAGGAAAGGAGAGGAGAGGAGAAGAGAGGAGAAGAGAGGAGAAGAGAGGAGAGGAGAAGAGAGGAGAGGAGAAGAGAGGGGAGGAGAGATTCCCCCCCCCCCCGTCTGAACCGGGGGGAGTAATAACAGTCTCCCTGCTCGGGGGGAAAGTACCTGTTGCCTCTGGTTACCCAGGACGACGGTGATGTCCAACCGCTGACCACAGACTGGGTCAGAGGGCAACGACTCTCCAGACACACACACACACACACACACACACACACACAAGACACAGACACACACACACACACACACACACACACACATACAAGACACACACACACACACACACACACGCACATGCAAGACACACACACACACACACTCACACACACACAAACTCTCTGACTCACACACACAAACTCTCTCTGACTCACACACACACACACACGACACACTCACACACACACACACACAAACACACACACACACACATACAAACTCTCTCTGACTCACACACACACACACACACACAAGACACACACACACACACACACACACAGGTGTTACCCACACTCTCCGTCACTAGACTGCCGCCCTGCTGAGCTCTTTCACAGCGTGAAATCGTACCTGTTAGATTGGCCAGTGTAGCATAAGAGAGAGAGAGCTGGGAGATAAGTGGGGTCGTCTGGGGTCAACGCTGAGACAGGCAGGCAGACAGACAGACAGACAGACAGACAGACAGACAGGCAGACAGACAGGCAGACAGACAGGCAGACAAGTAGACAGACAGACAGGCAGGCAGACAAACAGACAGACAGACAGACAAGTAGACAGACAGACAGACAGACAGACAGCCAAGGAACCAAAACGCGAGCACACTAGGCTTTCCTGCTACTCAACCCACACACACACACACACACACACACACACACACACGCACACACACACAGTGAGTCCGTTAGCCCTGAGAGCTCCAGGCCCAGTAGGGCCCAGACAGAGGCAGGATGACGTGTGGACGGCTGATCACAGAGCAGTTGTTGTCCAGGGGAGGACAGAGGACAGCAGCTGAGGGAAGGGAGGCGCCACATGGCACTGTTCTGAGATCAGCTCAGCTGCGTAGCCTCCCTCCAATCCATGAGGAGGTCGAAACGCGTGTGTGTGTGTGTGCGTGCGTGTGATGTGTGTGTGTGTGTGTGTGTGTGTGTGTGGTCTCTCACCTCTCTTCGGTCTCATGTTGGGGCTGGGGTTGCAGCGCCTCAGGCCCGTCTCTGGGCTGGACGAGTCAGACTGACCCAGAGCCATCTTACGCATGTTCCTGTAGGGGGGGGGGGAGGGGAGGGAGGGAGGGGGAGGGGGGGAGGGAGGGGGGGAGAGAGGGAGGGAGAGAGGGGGAGAGGGAGGGAGGGGGGAGAGGGAGGGAGGGGGGGAGGGAGGGAGGGAGAGAGAGTGGGAGATGGGGAGGAGTGAGATGGCGAGGGAGAGAGAGGGAGGGAGAGAGTGGGGTAGAAAAAGGGAGAGAGAGAGAGGGAGAAAGACATTTAGTTTCAGCCAGTGGAACATCATGGTGAGAGATCCCACTCCAGATCTGGGTTCAGTACAGTACAGCTCTCTGTCAATCACCTGATCTGCGCTCCATTAAGCTTGCCTGACAACACAAGGGAACCAATGGAATAATAGTCCTAAAAAAGTGCTAAGCCCCGCCCCCATCTGGACTGGCAGGCCGACTCCAGGCTGACGCTGTTGACACATCTGAGACATAACCAAACACCATGGTGACCGGACGTCGTGGTAACCGGATGCCATGGTGACGGCGAGGCTGTGTGTGTGTGTACCTCATGGGTGCGTGGTAGATGTTC
>NC_137687.1:26491958-26496958 GCF_963989245.1 Nansenia antarctica
CTCTGTGACCCTCTGGTGGAGCTGGCTGGCCTCTGTGGAGAGAGGAGGAGGAGGGTGAGACACACACACACACACACACACACACACACACTCACATAGACATACATGCACATACAGAGGCACACGCACACACACACACACACACACACACACACACACACACACACACACAGCTGTATAAACTGGTCTAGTCCTGCTTGTACTGAAACCCCACAGAAGCTCTCTGTCCCCTTTCACTGGCCAACCACGGTACTGCAGCTCTCTACTGCTGTGTGGTCCTCTGCACCCTCCCTCCCTCCTTCCCTCCCTCCTTCCCTCCCTCCCTCCTTCCCCCGTGAAGAGAGAGACTGGTGTAAATCACCTCCAGCCCTCCCTCTCTCCATCCCTCGCTCCCTCTCTCTCTCTCTCCATCCCTCCCTCTCTCTCTCTCTCTCTCTCTCTCTCTCTCCGTGCTAGGCTAGAGACCACAGCCTAGACTCTCCTCTCCTCTCCACACACGCACAAACACCGACACCGACACGACACACACACACACACACACACACACACACACACACACACACAGCATGTCAGTCTAGCCCAGTCAACAGCACACAGAGGGACGTTCTTCTGTCTGTCAGGAGCCTCAGAGCGGAACTGGGATGGAAGGAGGGAGGGATGGAGGGAGGGATGGGGGGAGGGAGGGGGAGGGAGGGAGGGATGGAGGGAGGGAGGGAGGGAGGGGAGGGAGGGGAGGGGGAGGGGGAGGGAGGAGGGAGGGAGGGAGGGATGGGGGGAGGGAGGGGGAGGGAGGGGGAGGGAGGGAGGGAGGGAGGGAGGGAGGGGGAGGGAGGAGGGAGGGAGGGAGGGGGAGGGGGAGGGAGGGGGAGGGAGGGAGGGAGGGGGAGGGAGGAGGGAGGGAGGGAGGGAGGGGGAGGGAGGGAGGTTAAGTCCACCACCTCCCTCTAACCCAGCTTCCCTCCAGCAGTGAATACTCCACCTCTGTCTAGTCAATACTAACACCAGCCGCTTGACTCTGGGTCAGGGGTTCAGGGGTGTTGTGTTGAGGGGGTGGTGGACAGGTGGGGGGGCCTACTGTGTACACACACACACACACACACACACACAGACACACACACACAGACACACACACAGACACACACACAGACAGACAGACAGACAGACACTCACACACACAGACACACACACAGACACACACACACACACAGACACACACACACACACACACAGACACAGACACACAGACACACAGACACACAGACAGACAGACAGATAGACAGATAGACACTCACACACACACACTCAAAGTGGGGCTTACCCCTGCTCCCCTCTACCCACTCGGTCCTCCTGTACCCCGTGGTCTACACTGTAGCACACACACACACACACACACACACACACGACCCTACCTCTGCATGCCTCCAGCTGGCCCGTCAGAACTTTACGGATCTCTGACACCCACATGTTCTTCACGTCCATAGAGGAGGCCTGAGGATACACACACACACACACACACACACACACACACACAAACAATGTATATCAGTCCTTCTGTATGAAGCTTCACTATTCTCACAGTAGAGGATGTTTGTGTGGGTACTTTCGTCTGAGTTTCACTTAGTCCGTGCGTCTCTCTCTCAGTGGAGCAACACTGCCCTCCGGTGGTGAAAAGAGGTTCATCCAGGGCAGAGTCATTATGCATACGGAAACAGGTTTATATAACCAATAATTGATGCAGAGAGTGTAATTAACAGACATTACAGCACAATTAGTCTTGTGTTAACAGCCCGGATGATTTCGATGTATTTTGTAAATCGAGACCTTCTCTGTGAGTTTCTATGTTCTCCAGACGCAGCTTGTTCGTACAGGGACGTCTGACGCATATCTCCTCTCGTTTTCATTTGCTTGTGTTGCTGCTGCTGCTGCTGCATGCAAATTGGGCCGGCAGAGGCAGAGGTAGTCACCGGCAAGTGGTTCAGAGCCAGACAGCTAAACACGGCGGGAACACAAGCTGCATTGCGCCCGTGAGATGGATCCGTCCCGCGTGGAGTGAGAAGAAATATGATGTCTGCAGAAGGACTACTTAATATGTTACATTATCAGGGTTCCTACAAGTGTCAACAAGTCAAATTTAAGACCTTTTTAGACCTCTTTGAATAGAATTTTAGACCTATTCGTGACACCGTACGATAGCTTTTTGTCATCCTTGAGGTGATGAAATTAGGGATTTCACTGCCATACAGACAAAAAAGGAAGCGAATTGGCATTTTTTTGGGTTCCAGCTTGATTCATTTCCATGTAAATAGATGTGGTCGGACTGATTTCCTTGCAGGATCTAATTTTTAAGACCTAGCAACCTAATTTTTAGACCAAATAACTGGAAGTTGAGACCTTTTTAGGCCTTGTCAATCGGATTGCTGGATTTTAGACTTGAAGGCTTTTTAAGACTAGCGCGGGAACCCTGATTTTAGACATTTAAGCAGATGCCTTTATCCGTAGCGACTTACAACAAATAAATGTTGTCTAAAGTGTGTGAATCATCATCTATCCATCAGTCGTCATAAGAGAAACAAATCTATGCTCGGGCCAGGGGCCATGGGTAGTCACAATGTTAGAAGAAGGAAGAATTATGTTTATTTACAGTAGAGAAACTGCACAGGGGGCGGAATGGGGATGATACACAAACATTTCAAAAAAGGATTCGGAAAATATGCTTCCAGGCATGTAAAAATGATGTAGTGCATGAAATACTTTTTCGAAAAAGGCCAAAACCCAGGACCCCGAATGTCTGCAAATCCTAGAAACGCTTCTGGCTTAAGCGAAAACAGTTAAGCAACAAGTTCTTTATATGAAGAATTTCAGTTATTAAAAAACAAAAACAAAAAAATGTCAGTTGGTGTGTGTACCTGTATGATGTACACCTCCTCGCGGCCGTTGTACCAGACCTCAAACTTCTTGATGTCTCCTTTGATGGTCTCTGTGATCCCCACGGCACTCATCTGGAACAAGGTCAGAGGTCAACACACACAGATTGACATAGCAGATTTGACACATGTGAAATGATCTACTTCTGTATGTTCTGGTCACGTTAGCCTAGCGTGGGACAGACAGTAGACTTCTGTATGTTCTGGTCACGTTAGCCTAGCGTGGGACAGACAGACAGACTTCTGTATGTTCTGGTCACGTTAGCCTAGCATGGGACAGACAGACTAGACTTCTGGGGCGGCGGTAGCTTAGTGGTTAGAGAGGCCGGCTAGAGAAGGTTGCTGGTTCGATACCCGCATCAGGAGGGAGCTGCATGTGCCCTTGAGCAAGGCACTTTTTAACCCCTAATTGCTCCAGGGGCGCAGACTATGGCTGGTTGATTGCATGGCAAATAAAACATTATTATTATTATTATTATTATTATTAATATTGTTATTGTTATTATTATTAATAATAATAACAATAATATTACTATTGTTAGTAATATTAACTATTAACTACGAATAACTATTGTTATTATTAATATTAATATTATTATTGTTATTATTATTATTATTGTTGTTGTTGTTGTTGTTATTATTATTATTATTATTATTATTATGATTATTGTTATTATTATCATTATTATTCTGTACAGTAGAATTTTAGACAGAGGTGGTTTTTTTACATCGTAGGCTCTCTTTTCAGGACGCCAAAGCCCCATTCTCTGACTAGAAACAACCCGTAGCTAATATAATGTAAAGTAACAAGCAGACCTTGGTTCAAATGGTATTTTGAAATAATTTCCAATGCTTAGCTGTGCTTGATTGAGTTTGTTGGCCGAATAGAAAAGGGCAAATCCCACCCATCTGGAGATCCAGGCAGGGTAGAGCAAAGAAATGTAAACAATATAAAATACCATTTCGATCCAGAACTGGTAAGAACCTGTTCTCCGTTGCTTTGGCAGTGATGGACAAACTGCAAGAGAACTGAATGAAGTGTGTGTTCTCAGTTTAAAGTGTATCTTACACTACATGTCTATTAAAAATAGACTTAACACTTCTTTTTTAATGAATGTGTCATATTCAGAACTTGGCTTCAAGTAAATAAGATAGTGTCAGAACATTTCTGATTAGCTAAGTCAACTCAAATCAAATTCAGATGAGCCATGAATCAACACAGGCCTACACCCATCTGAATTTGGTGTGGGTGGAGGTATCTGAAGTTGTGAGGGGTGAGATCATCTCTGCTTTAACTCACACGTCACATGAGCACACATTCCGACTGGCTTCATGACCAAGAAACAGGGAAGGTTGGACCATTGGGACTGACTATGGCGTCATATACCATCAACAGGGGGAGATGTGACATGAAATATGTCAAAATGCAGCACTATGATGCACAGATCAGCCTTATAACATGTAATGTTAGATATATAACACTAGACAGGGAGCGCAGATGTATTTTTATTGCGTTTCCTAAATGAACGATATGAGGCTGGGAGGGAAAAATCACAATATACCCACTAGAAAAAACTAGACTACACCATTGTCTCTACCACACAAACCACAGCCAGTCATCTGTGACAGCAGCTGGTGAAACCGGGAACAAGTCGGCAACCAATCAAAAATGTTCAGACTTTTATTCTGAAACAAATTAAATAAACGTTGTTGAAAATCAACGACACACTCGCTAGTCAAGCCAAAACATCGCAATGCAATGGATTCGGTGAGTAATCCCCACTGCTACCTAGTTAGTGTAGAGCAGTGGTGATTACTCACCGAATTCATTGCATTGCGATGTTTTGGCTTGACTAGCGAGTGTGTCGTTGATTTTCAACAACGTTTATTGAATTTGTTTCAGAATAAAAGTCTGAACATTTTTGATTGGTTGCCGACTTGTTCCCGGTTTCACCAGCTGCTGTCACATTTCTCTCTTTGCTAACGACAGTTAAACAGCAGTTCATCTCCTGTAGTATTACAGTCATTTGGTCGTGAGCAGAGTCAACGCTGTTAGATAGATCAGTAAAACATGTT
>NC_137687.1:26501958-26529458 GCF_963989245.1 Nansenia antarctica
TTGCTGTAGAGGAACAGGTGCCTCTGCATGGGCTTGAAGCGGGCCAGGTCCTTCACCTTGCTGTGGCCGCGCTTGTGGTCCGTCCACACGTTGAAGGAGCCCTGCATCAGCAGCTTCCCCAGCTCACTGAGGTTACCCTGGAGGGGGGGAGGGAGGGGGGGAGACACAGCTCACTGAGGTTACCCTGGAGGGGGAGGGGGGGGGAGACACAGCTCACTGAGGTTACCCTGGAGGGGGAGGAGGGGGGAGGAGGGGAGACACAGCTCACTGAGGTTACCCTGGAGGGGGAGGAGGGGGGAGGGAGGAGACACAGCTCACTGAGGTTACCCTGGAGGGGGAGGAGGGGGGAGGAGGGGAGACACAGCTCACTGAGGTTACCCTGGAGGGGGAGGAGGGGGGAGGAGGGGAGACACAGCTCACTGAGGTTACCCTGGAGGGGGAGGAGGGGGGAGGGAGGAGGGACACACAGCTCACTGAGGTTACCCTGGGGGGGGGAGGAGGGGGGAGGGACACACAGCTCACTGAGGTTACCCTGGAGGGGGAGGAGGGGGGAGAGGGGGAGACACAGCTCACTGAGGTTACCCTGGAGGGGGAGGAGGAGGGAGGAGGGGGGGGGAGACACAGCTCACTGAGGTTACCCTGGAGGGGGGGGGAGGAGGGGGGAGGGGGGGACACAGCTCACTGAGGTTACCCTGGAGGGGGGAGGAGGGACGAGGGGGGGAGACACAGCTCACTGAGGTTACCCTGGAGGGGGGAGGAGGGGGGAGGGACACACAGCTCACTGAGGTTACCCTGGAGGGGGGAGGAGGGAGGAGGGGGGAGGGACACAGCTCACTGAGGTTACCCTGGAGGGGGGAGGAGGGGGGAGGAGAGGGGGAGACACAGCTCACTGAGGTTACCCTGGAGGGGGGAGGAGGGAGGAGGGGGGAGGGACACACAGCTCACTGAGGTTACCCTGGAGGGGGGAGGAGGGAGGAGGGGGGAGACACAGCTCACTGAGGTTACCCTGGAGGGGGAGGAGGGGGGAGAGGGGGAGACACAGCTCACTGAGGTTACCCTGGAGGGGGGAGGAGGGAGACACAGCTCACTGAGGTTACCCTGGAGGGGGGAGGAGGGAGACACAGCTCACTGAGGTTACCCTGGAGGGGGGGAGGAGGGGGGAGGAGGGGGGAGACACAGCTCACTGAGGTTACCCTGGGGGGGGGAGGAGGGGGGAGGGGGGAGACACAGCTCACTGAGGTTACCCTGGGGGGGGGAGGAGGGGGGAGGAGGGGAGACACAGCTCACTGAGGTTACCCTGGGGGGGGGAGGAGGGAGGAGGGAGGAGGGACACACAGCTCACTGAGGTTACCCTGGAGGGGGGAGGAGGAGGGGGGAGGGGGGGGAGACACAGCTCACTGAGGTTACCCTGGAGGGGGGAGGAGGGGAGACACAGCTCACTGAGGTTACCCTGGAGGGGGGAGGAGGGAGGAGGGAGGAGGGGGGAGGGACACACAGCTCACTGAGGTTACCCTGGAGGGGGGAGGAGGGGGGGGGAGACACAGCTCACTGAGGTTACCCTGGAGGGGGGAGGAGGGGGGAGGGGGGAGACACAGCTCACTGAGGTTACCCTGGAGGGGGGGGGGGAGGAGGGGGGAGGGGGGGACACAGCTCACTGAGGTTACCCTGGAGGGGGGAGGAGGGAGGAGGGGGGAGACACAGCTCACTGAGGTTACCCTGGAGGGGGGAGGAGGGGGGAGGGACACACAGCTCACTGAGGTTACCCTGGAGGGGGGAGGAGGGAGGAGGGAGGAGGGGGGAGGGACACACAGCTCACTGAGGTTACCCTGGAGGGGGGAGGAGGGGGGAGGGGGGAGACACAGCTCACTGAGGTTACCCTGGAGGGGGGAGGAGGGGGGAGGGGGGAGACACAGCTCACTGAGGTTACCCTGGAGGGGGGGGGGGAGGAGGGAGGAGGGGGGAGGGAAACACAGCTCACTGAGGTTACCCTGGAGGGGGGGGGAGGGGGGGGACACAGCTCACTGAGGTTACCCTGGAGGGGGAGGAGGGGGGAGGAGGGGGAAGGGGGGGAGACACAGCTCACTGAGGTTACCCTGGAGGGGGGAGGAGGGAGGAGGGGGGAGGGACACACAGCTCACTGAGGTTACCCTGGAGGGGGAGGAGGGAGGAGGGGAGACACAGCTCACTGAGGTTACCCTGGAGGGGGGAGGAGGGAGACACAGCTCACTGAGGTTACCCTGGAGGGGGGGAGGGGGGAGGGACACACAGCTCACTGAGGTTACCCTGGAGGGGGGAGGAGGGGGGAGGGACACACAGCTCACTGAGGTTACCCTGGAGGGGGGAGGAGGGGAGAGGGGGAGACACAGCTCACTGAGGTTACCCTGGAGGGGGGAGGAGGGAGGAGGGGGGAGGGACACACAGCTCACTGAGGTTACCCTGGAGGGGGGAGGAGGGGGGAGGGACACACAGCTCACTGAGGTTACCCTGGAGGGGGGAGGAGGGGAGAGGGGGAGACACAGCTCACTGAGGTTACCCTGGAGGGGGGAGGAGGGGGGAGGGACACACAGCTCACTGAGGTTACCCTGGAGGGGGGAGGAGGGGAGAGGGGGAGACACAGCTCACTGAGGTTACTCTGGAGGGGGGAGGAGGGGGGAGGAGGGGAGACACAGCTCACTGAGGTTACCCTGGAGGGGGAGGAGGGAGGAGAGGGGGAGACACAGCTCACTGAGGTTACCCTGGAGGGGGGAGGAGGGAGGAGGGGGGAGGGACACAGCTCACTGAGGTTACCCTGGAGGGGGAGGAGGGGGGAGGGGGGGAGACACAGCTCACTGAGGTTACCCTGGAGGGGGAGGAGGGGGGAGAGGGGGAGACACAGCTCACTGAGGTTACCCTGGAGGGGGGAGGAGGGAGGAGGGGGGAGGGACACAGCTCACTGAGGTTACCCTGGAGGGGGGAGGAGGGAGGGGGGGGGAGACACAGCTCACTGAGGTTACCCTGGAGGGGGGAGGAGGGGGGAGGAGGGCAGACACAGCTCACTGAGGTTACCCTGGAGGGGGGAGGAGGGGGGAGGAGGGGAGACACAGCTCACTGAGGTTACCCTGGAGGGGGGAGGAGGGGGGAGGAGGGAGGAGGGGGGAGGGACACACAGCTCACTGAGGTTACCCTGGGGGGGGGGGAGGAGATACTGACTTTCACACCCCATTTCTATTATTGCTTAGTTAGTCTTTAGTTAATAATAAAACATTGATTATTTACATTTACCCTTGACTTGTCTCAAGCGAGTCTCACTCGCTCTGAGCCAGGTTAGTGACACTACACACACACTACACATACCCTACACACACCCTACACACACCCTGTGCACACTACACACACCCTACACACACCCTGTGTAGTCTCTCACACACACACACACACACACACACACACACACTCACACACACACACACACACACATAGATCCACACTGTAGACTATCCCCATTACACCAAACCATGGGAATATTATTCTATAAATGGTTGAGTTTGAAATGTCAAACAATATTTGTGTAAGATGATGAGAAAACACATTTGGCTTAGTGTATGACTATTAAATATGTCGTTCACTCAGTTCCCAATGTGGAAATAATCAGTTTCAGTCTGAGGCACTGCAGACAGAGGGCGAACAGCAGGATGCCGTTTACTAGTGTTGAAAATATCAAATAAACTGAAATAAACAGAAATCCCCATTTGGGTCTCAAGATGAAAACGTTTAAAAACACTAATGCACTAAGAAGCCTGGCCAGGAGTGGGCCACACACACACACACACACACACAAAGACACACACACACACACATACACACAGGCACACACACACACACACAGACACACACACACACACACACACACACACACACAGACACAAACAGACACACACACACACACACACACACACACAAACAGACACACACACACACACACACACACACAAAAAGACACACACACACACAGATACACACACACAGACACAAACAGACACACACACACACACACACACACACAGACAACAACAACCCCTAGTATACTACAATGTACTATGGCCATCTCATCCATATCTAACTGGTCCTTCACACCCTGATGTCACCCTGACCCCTGTGACCTCACCCTGACCCCTGTGACCCCACCCTGACCCCTGTGACCCCGCCCTGACCCCTGTGACCCCTGGCTGACCCCTGGCTGACCTCGAAACCCGTGATGGCGATCTGGTGCATGGAGTCGTTGACAGACTTGATGATATCCAACATGGTGGCCAGCGCCTCCTCCAGCTCAGCTGTGCCCTCCGACGTCTTACTACACTTCAACATCTCCTACAGGGGTGGGGGGGGAGGAGGAGAGGGAGGGGGAGGAGGAGGAGAGGGAGGGGGAGGAGAGGGAGGAGGAGAGGGAAGAGGAGGGAGGGAGGGGGAGGAGGAGGAGGAGGAGGAGGAGAGAGAGGGGGAGGAGAGGGAGGAGGAGAGGGGGAGGAGGGGGAGGAGGAGGAGGAGAGGGGGAGGAGGAGGAGAGGGGGGAGGCGGGATGAGAGGGGTTAATCATTCTTTCAATCATTTAAGCAATTGTAGTGTATACATTGTGTATAAATGTGTTTATTAAATCAATCCAATTCTATGTTGTCATGGTTCTAGTGGTGTGGATACAGACTGTACTGCGCCATGTTAAACATGTTAAACCCACTTTGAGCATCAGCTGGTACTTGGTGATCCGCTGCACGGGCTTGAGGAGGTAGGCGTCCAGGGACAGCTTGTGTTCCAGCTTCTTCTGACACTCCTGCAAGAGGAGAGGTGAGAGAGAGAGAGGTGAGAGAGAGAGAGACAGAGAGAGAGAGAGACAGAGAGAGAGAGAAGGAGAGAGAGAGAGAGAGGTGAGAGAGAGAGAGACAGAGAGAGAGAGAGAGAGAAGGAGAGAGAGAGAGAGGTGAGAGAGAGAGAGAGAGAGAGACAGAGAGAGAGAGGTGAGAGAGAGAGAGAAGGAGAGAGAGAGAGAGAGAGGTGAGAGAGAGAGAGAGAGGTGAGAGAGAGAGAGAGGTGAGAGAGAGAGAGAAGGAGAGAGACAGAGAGAGAGAGGTGAGAGAGAGAGAGAAGGAGAGGGAGAGAGAGAGGTGAGAGAGAGAGAGAAGGAGAGAGAGAGAGAGGTGAGAGAGAGAGAGACAGAGAGAGAGAGAGAGAGGTGAGAGAGAGAGAGAAGGAGAGCGAGAGAGAGGTGAGAGAGAGAGAGACAGAGAGAGAGAGGTGAGAGAGAGAGAGAGAGGTGAGAGAGAGAGAGAAGGAGAGAGACAGAGAGAGAGAGAGAGGTGAGAGAGAGAGAAGGAGAGGGAGAAAGAGAGGTGAGAGAGAGAGGTGAGAGAGAGAGAGAGAGAGATCGATAGTTGTACACATGCATCTACAGCCTTCACTCTAACTTTATTGGTAGGGTGTAGGGTGTAGGGTGTAGGGTATAGGGTGTAGGGTGTAGGGTGTAGGGTATAGGCAGTGGCGTAGCGGACGGGCCCGCAAGCGACGCACCGCGGGGGGGCCCCAGCCACTAGGGGGCCCCCTAACATTGGATCCAAATTATTATTATTTTTTATTTTTATTTTATAATTTAAAAATATATAAAATAAAGAAAATAAGTGGCCCTTCATTGTGTCAACCTTAATTTTAATATATAGGCCTATATAAAAAAATATATACATAGTTAGCCGTATCCAATAGCAACATGACTTTGACGTCACACGTAGGCAGCGAGACACAAGGAAAATGAGCAAGCGAAAATACAATACAAAGTACAATAAGCATTCTTTAGGTGGTGGTAGATTCTCTATTCGGACATTATAGCCGCTATATGTGGGACTGTCGGTCCGATATTGTAAAAAAATCAAATAAAAAATGTATGTTTATGAAGAAGACTCCTCAATGTCGGTTTATAATATTTATTCAGACAAAGATGTCAACACCCTGTGGGTGGGAATACAGCGTATGAGTAAATACAATTACCAAAACAAGACATACATAACAAGATATAAACAAACATGAACGATTACTGTTAACCACAATCTGATAATAAGATACATATAACTAATAACAGACTTACGTATAACAGGCAAACACGTCATAAAGAGAGAGGAGAAACAGCGTGTATCCTCGGACCACCTGGCATCCACAATGGCCGCCACAACTTCTCCTAACTCTAACCTCTTAACAGAGAGTACTAAACACATAAACCAATACTATCGCCCCCTAGCGGTCGGGAGTACACTCCACCCTGCATCCCCCCCAGACCGGGGAGCCACGAATCCACGTGGGTCCACGGGCTCAAATCCATTGGCCAGACTCAGCTTCATATCGCTTAGGTGGCCTCCTAGCACGGGCCGGCCGGGCGGGCCGCAGTGGCGACGGCGCAGGAAGAGGTGTAGCGGGAGCCACACCAGCGGGAACTAGGGGCGCGGGGAGAGACGACGCCCCGCCTGAAGGCCCTAGCAGAGAGGGGCCCAGAACAGCAACACGGGGCCCATCCGTCCCCAGCCGGGCGTCACCCTGGGGCACCACTGGACCAGAGGGGGTAGCTAGGGGCAGAGAGTCCAGGGAGGGAGGAGGCAGGGGAGGCGGCGACGGCAGCCGCTGGGTACATGGGGCGACTGGCGTGTAGCCACGGAGGAACCGCCGGTTGCGCAACGTCAGGCGTCCTGAGCCATCAACTCTCACCCGATACTGATCGTGGCCAAGCGACTCCACCACCACCCCAGACCTGTCCCACTTATTGGGGCTCGGGCCCTGCTGATTCTGGATGAACACCCTCTCACCGAGTGCCAGAGGGCGAAGTGGTCTTGAATGAACCCCCAGAGATTCGGTGGTACGGGACATCCGCGTACGAAGGGCATCCTCCTTCACAGCCCATGCCTGACGCCAGAGAGGACGGATATGCGGGTTCGAAAACTTCTCCAGCCTGTTAACGAAGGAGAGCGAGCCTCGAAGGGGGTGACCGAAAATGATCTGTGCTGGTGAGAGGTTGCAGTCTGGGTCGGGTGTGTTACGCAACTGTATCATCGCGCGCAAGAAGCGATCCTGGTCGAGACTGCCCGCCGGGCCACTGTTGGACATCAGAAGCCGCTTCGCAGTCTTAACAGCGACCTCCGCTCTCCCGTTAGACTGTGGGAAACTGACGGAGGACACACGATGCCTGATCTGCCATAGGCGGAAGAAGTCCTGAGTGTGGCTTGCCATAAATTCCGGGCCGCCATCGCTTGAAAGCTCCTCAGGCACCCCAAAGGTCCGGAAGAATGAGCGGAGGTGGCGAACAAGGCCAGCTGCGCCTCCAGCATCAGTCCCGGCCGCAGCGCCCAGGACCTCCACCCAGCCTGAGAGCCGATCCCCGACGACCAGGTAGTGGCGGCCCCCGTAATCAAAGAAGTCAGCAAACACTGCCTCGAACGGGGTGGACGGTGGCGGAGATGACAGAGGGGGCGTAGCTGCCTGTGATGGAGCATTGCGGTTGCAGTCCGCGCACCTGGTCCTGACAGTGCGGATATCCCCAGACATCCCAGGCCAGTAGACTATGGCCCGGGCGTGCTGCTCCATCGCCGAAACCCCCTGGTGGGCAGCATGAAGGTGTCGAAGGACTCTCTCGCGGAGGGATAGGGGAATCACGACGCGATCCTGATACAGCAAGACCCCGTCCTGCGCATAGATGGAGTCACAGACCGGCGACAAACTCACCACGGCAGGGTCATGCGCGTCCACTCCGTCCCCGTGCTCAATCATGTCCAGCAGGCGGCCGAGGCATGCGTCAGCCGCTCTCTCTTGCGCGAGGAGGGGCCAGGAGACGGCGCCGAGCTCCTGAGCATCGACGCAGATGGAAGCCATGAGTGCCAACTCGACAGTGTCAGGCACGCCTGGCGGTTCCAGGGAGAGGCCGCTAGCCGAGCCCGAGGGGGAAGGGTGCCTTGAGGCAGCGTCAGCGGCATGGTTGCTCACGCCAGGGAGGTAAACAATCTCGAAACGCCATGGGAGGGTACGCTGTTTGAGCCTGAACAAGCGTGAGTTTGTGATCTCGTCGAGTGTGCGGTCCCCGAAGATCTTCACCAGGGGCTTGTGGTCGGTGACCACGACGAGATCGTCGCATCCCTGCGTGAAGTATCGTGCCTGCTCCAGACCCCAGGCCACGGCCAGGGCCTCCCCTTCGATAGCCGCATAACGCTGCTCCGCGGAGGACAGGAAGCGAGACCCAGCGAGTGTGATTCTCCAACCTCCCGGGCAGCAGTCCGGCACGCCCGAGGCACAGCTGCAATGCTGTTGGAGAAGGAAGTAGCCAATGCCTCGCCTGGACCAGTCGGGGCGGAGGCAGGTGCGCTTCTGCATGTCATAGATCTCTACACCTTCGCGAATGGCCCCAATTATGGCATGCTTAGACGCCTGGAAGGCCTCCTCCAGCTCGGTTGACCATGCGAACTTGCAGCGTGGGCTGAGGAAGGGCTTGAAAGGAGCCATAGTATCGCGCAACTGGGCGTAGTTAGTCACTTGATTTACAAGGCCGAACCAGCTTCTGATATCTGTCGTGGAGACCGGGCTGGGGAAGTCCCGGATGGCGTCCAGGTATTTGGGAAGTGGCTCGATGGTAGCGTCCGACACCCTGAAGCCAGCGAAGTCCACGCTCCTCTGCGCAAACTGAAACTTGCCCGGGTTCAACACGACGCCTGACCGCCCGACACGTGTCAGGAAATCGATGGTCCTCCACCAGTGCTGCTCCAAGTCGGTGTCGTAGTGGACCGTGTCATCCACACACCGTTCCTTGCGTTCAAAGTCTGAGAGGATAGCGTCAAAACGGCGGTTGTAGCCATCACCCGACGAGAGGAAACCCTGTGGTGCCCTGGTGTAACGCCACCGGCCAAAGGGAGTGATGAACGTTGTCAGATGACGGTCAGACTCGCGCAGTGGCACACTGTGATAACCATTCCAAGCGTCCGTGACTGTCTTCCAGGTGCCCTTCGGGACACGACGTGCGAGGTGGAATGGGGACTCAGTGGCGAACGTCTCACGCTGGCAGAACTTATTGAGAGGGGAAAGGTCCACGGTCCTGCGGGGGGACCCGTCGTGCTTCCGGGTAACCACCATCCGGTGGCACCATGTAACCGGTTCGCCGTACGGCACACGCTCGATGACACCAAGGGCCTCGTCCCGGAGAAGGTCGTCGTGGACCTTCTGCTGCCAGTGGAGAGGCACACCGGCTGCGGTGTGGCACGCTTTCGGCGCGGCAGCAGGGTCCACATGCATCTCGACGGGCGGCCCCTCCATGCACGGCAATGCCCGATGGGGGCACGTGTTAAATGTAGATGAGGCATACCTCTCAATCAACCACCCCTTCATCCGGCTATTGTTCTCAGGCTCGCAAGAGAATGGCAGCGCCGCGGGGCGTGACGGAGGGACTGCACGCTGTGGACACGAGCACCCGGCGTCATGGGGGTCGCTCGGGCCGTCGCAGCCGCCGTTGGCGGACCTCAATGCATTCACAGACAAGGGCCGACCCGGCGAAGAAGGGGGGGCAGGATCGTGCGTGTCCCTGGGTCGCCCCGCACCACCTGTTGGGAAGTCCTTAGGCAGGAGGCTGAGGTTGAGCAGCGACTCATAGGAGAGGTACATTCCCCGGACCGAGCTGCTCACATACACCATTGAGCGGCAGGACGACACCTCGCCGCCGTTGGAGACCGCCGAGAGTGTAGCAAAGAATGCGCCATCAATGGCTATGGGGGAGCGATTTGCAGCCGAGAGGCTGAGGCTAACAGGGCGCAGGTCGTCACGCGAGAATCCGCAGGACAGGTACTCCTCTAACGACCAAATGTCCGACTGCGCACCTGTGTCTGCGATGGCGGACACCTCCACCATGTTCCCCGAGGGCCGACAGCCGGCGCCGCCCCCCTGACCCACCGGATTGTCAATCGAGACGGAGATCAGTGCCCGGGGGTGTTCCCTCAGCCTGGCCCGCCTCCATTCGCCCTTGGAGAAGATATGGTGCTCGAGTCTGAGAGGTGCCGTTGTGCGGCGCCGACGATGGTTCCCGTAGTGTCGATCTGGGCGCGCCTCAGACTGAATGACCGAGAGCTGGGAGATCGGCTCCGACTCCAGGGCGGCCTGCTGACCGTTAGACGGCGTCCGCAGCCACACCTCGGATCCCATGGTAGCCTGCTGACCGTCAAATGGTGGCAGCCGCCGCTTGCGTCGACGGGCCTTGAAGCAGTCGACACAGAGCTGGTGAGGCCTGATGTTCCATCCGCGAGACCCCTCTGTAAAGACATGGAACGTGTTCTGACACCCTGGGCACACGGCTCGTTTTGCCACATCAGCTGGACTCGGGGCCAAGGAGGGGCTCCGCTGTGGGCTTGGCTGTGGGTCCTTCCTCAAGCGCTGGAATGAGGAGACAGCCGACAGGGCGGATGATGGAAGGGCGTTACGAGCCATCTCCTTGCCCTCGACGAGCGCGACCACATCATTAACGGGCTTCAGAAGAATGTCAGGCGTCCCTAACGCCTCGCGGCGTATGTCCGGGTCGTAGATCCCATTAACAAGGACATCGCGGATGATGTGATCAGTGTAGCTCACACTCTTGCCACACTCGCAGACAGCCACGTAAGAGCACGTCTCCGCCTTCCCACGCACTCTGGCAGTAAAGGCGCGGAATGTCTCATCGCGTTCCTGGCGCAGCTGAAGCAGCTCTGTGCGCAGGACGCATGTGGCGACCGGGACAACGGCCAGCAAGCGCATAGCAGCAAGTAGTTCCTCTAGAGCCCCAGAGGCGACGTCCGGGTCCGCTTTCAACAGGCTGTCTCCAAGTTCGATCCCCGCGCACTGAAACAGCTGGAACGGGGCCTGGGCCGCTCCAATGCCCGACCCCGCCCGGAAGACCTCCCACCGCCGGACGAACACGTTCCACTCCTCCGTTGAGATGCCGGTGTCAACCCTAGGCCGCTCCATCCTCGGGCCTCGGGGAGCTGGGGTCTGAACCGCCGCACCTCGATGGAAATGTCCATGGTTTGTCAGCAAGACGATGGCGAGTGCTTCGGACACGTCTCTGGTCTCGAAGTCGCAGCCGGGGAAGGGGCATTCCACCTTCATGGTGTTGACATGAAGAAGACTCCTCAATGTCGGTTTATAATATTTATTCAGACAAAGATGTCAACACCCTGTGGGTGGGAATACAGCGTATGAGTAAATACAATTACCAAAACAAGACATACATAACAAGATATAAACAAACATGAACGATTACTGTTAACCACAATCTGATAATAAGATACATATAACTAATAACAGACTTACGTATAACAGGCAAACACGTCATAAAGAGAGAGGAGAAACAGCGTGTATCCTCGGACCACCTGGCATCCACAATGGCCGCCACAACTTCTCCTAACTCTAACCTCTTAACAGAGAGTACTAAACACATAAACCAATACTATCGCCCCCTAGCGGTCGGGAGTACACTCCACCCTGCAGTTTACGGAAGTACATGTCTCAAGTATTATCTCGGCGGTTAGTCGAGTGAAAGAAAAACAACATACAGATGATAATTCACACAATATAATACCACGAAAGCGTACAGCACTAAACAATAACATTTATTTGGGCAGCATCATACTCAAACTCAGGCAGAAGGGCAGGGTCCGGCCAGGTTCACAGTCACAGGCTGTCAGTGCATCATACAGGTACATACTGTAATTCAGCATGGTTAGGCTATATATAGCTGTTTCTTTTTTCTATTCTACTATTCTAATCTACTTCTGCTGTCTGCGTCTCCCTGGGTATTCCTAGACCAGATGGCAAACAGTAAAGAAATGCCACAATATACCAATATACGAGATGTCCAACAAAGGATTTGACTAACCCTGGCCAATTTTACGCAACAAGTAGACTCTGATGCAGCGGAGACAGGGTTGCCAGATGGGCTGGTTTTTGGTGGATTTAGACGTTTTTAGATTGGTTAGGTTGGAAATTCTCAATCCCATCTGGCAACCCTTAGCGGAGAGTCTACAGATATGTTTACAGATATCACACTGCTGTGCACACCACACTTTGTTAAAAGAAATAAAGCTTGTACTATTCTACTTATAATACATTCTACTGATGTAGTGTAGTTTACCATTTGGTTTTAGTTATAGGCTATTGCTCTCACTTGTTTGTACCTTTTGCTAAGTCAAGCATTTAGAATGTAGAGTGCATATTGCGAAATTTCGCAATGTCAATAACGCATCGGCCTCTAAAAAACGCACGTTATTTTATTATTTTTTTACTCCGTTGCGAAAGGGCCCCCGCCGCCACCTTGCGGGGGCCCCCGGGATTTTGCGCTACGCCACTGGGTATAGGGTATAGGGTGTAGGGTATAGGGTGTAGGGTGTAGGGTGTAGGATGTAGGGTGTAGGGTATAGGGTGTAGGGTATAGGGTGTAGGGTGTAACTCCGCCCCAAATCCAAGATGGCAGCATGCCTATTGTCTCTGTTCAATGTTTGTTAGTAATTAATAGTTTTTAGTGGATTTTAGAACTTTTAGCACCCCTTTATAGTAACTACTAGTTTTATTTGGTGTAGTAATAGTTTTTACATTTTAAAACGGGAAGAAGCTTATTCCCGACGAGGACCAGAACACTGTCATGGTTTAGTCTCACAAACCTCGAGAGAATCGCGGAATTACCGCGAGAGCAACTACGTCCAGAGTCTAATTGCTGGAGTATCGATAACTGGAATATTCGCAATAACTAGAATACTACTGGAATAATTCTACACGAAAGAGACATTTGTTTCTACCACATAAGGATTTATTTGGAATTTCTAAGGTCTGTACAAAATGGCGCGGCTCTCAGCTACCTCCCCTCCCCCCCTCACCTTTCCACAGAGAGTCCATTGTTTCACCACCCCTCCCCCTCACACACCTTATCTCTCTGTGGAAGCTAATTAGTGTAAAGTACCCTCCAGCCTTTACAAAAGATCTAACGAAGAAGAAACAGTTTAAGTCAGATCTCCTAAAAAGTAATCCAAACATATTATTTGCTGATCTTACGGCCACGGGTATAACTTCAAACCTAATTTTCCATACCAAAAACACTAAGGGTTGGGGTGCTGCAATTAAAGAGCTCCACAAAGCTGTTGGCTCTGGAAATGTACTGAAGTTTACTACAGATGGGGAGCAAACCACTGTTTCGATCTATAAGACAGGTACAGTGATGATTCAGGGAAATCTTACCCCTTTTCAAGAAAGCTTTCACCTCACCAAAGAGAGAGCCTTGACAATTCAATTGGACGCCCCCTCCACAGCCTCCCTGTCCCTGTCCCTGTCTGCCCTCCAGACCGAGATCAGGTCCTCAAAGAAAGAGTTAGGACTCCTCAAGGTTAATTTAGAAACGTATAGAGAAGATTTATTGCTTCTTGGTGAGGAGTTGAAAGAGGAGAGAATGCTTCTCAGGGAACTAGCAGTGGGTAGAGGCCCATCTGGTGCTGATACTGCTACTGCTGGTGCTGATACTGCTTCTGCTGGTGCTGATACTGCTACTGCTGGTGCTGATACTGCTACTGCTGGTGCTGATACTGCTACTGCTGGTGGTGATACTGCTACTGCTGGTGCTGATACTGCTTCTGCTGGTGGTGATACTGCTACTGCTGGTGGTGATACTGCTACTGCTGGTGGTGATACTGCTACTGCTGGTGGTGATACTGCTACTGCTGGTGGTGATACTGCTACTGCTGGTGCTGATACTGCTACTGCTGGTGCTGATACTGCTACTGCTGGTGGTGATACTGCTACTGCTGGTGGTGATACTGCTTCTGCTGGTGCTGATACTGCTACTGCTGGTGGTGATACTGCTACTGCTGGTGGTGATACTGCTACTGCTGGTGGTGATACTGCTTCTGCTGGTGCTGATACTGCTACTGCTGGTGGTGATACTGCTACTGCTGGTGGTGATACTGCTACTGCTGGTGCTGATACTGCTACTGCTGGTGCTGATACTGCTACTGCTGGTGCTGATACTGCTACTGCTGGTGGTGATACTGCTACTGCTGGTGGTGATACTGCTACTGCTGGTGGTGATACTGCTACTGCTGGTGCTGATACTGCTACTGCTGGTGGTGATACTGCTACTGCTGGTGCTGATACTGCTACTGCTGGTGGTGATACTGCTACTGCTGGTGGTGATACTGCTACTGCTGGTGGTGATACTGCTAGTGGTGGTGATGTCCCTGCTCCTGCGGCCGTTGCTCCTGTCGGTCCTTATACCCACCTTATCATTGGCGACTCTATGGTCCGCAATGTTGCTGTTAAGGGAGGGGAGACGAGGTGTTTTCCTGGAGCTTTAGTGAAGGACATGACTACTATGATACCCAGTATGAATGTCAACCAGAACTTTCTGGTGCTCCATGCCGGTGCCAATGATGTGCTGACCGGTACCTCTGAACTTCTAAAGAAGGATTTCGCCTACTTGCTTGAGACTGTCTCAGATCTTCATCATAATCTAGTTATCTCTGGACCCCTGCCTTGTTTCAATCGAGGAGATATGAGATACAGCTGCCTTCGCAAACTACATCTCTGGCTGAAAGGACAGTGCTGGTGGTGGGGCTTCCCATTTGTGGACAATTTTACTTTGTTTAGTACCAGACCGGATATGTTCTATAGTGATGGAATTCACTTAAATAGCTCTGGAGCCACGTTGCTATCTATGAACATTTCTGACACACTCAAATCCACTGCCTCCTACTTATCTTCTCTTTGATGCTCTCCATGTCCAAGCCCTAAATCTCCACAGTTATGTTATTCCCCCCAACCCTCCCCTCAGACTAGGCTTGGGCAGTTAAGTAGTTCTTATTACACTACTGCAGTCCCACCCCCGCTATCGCTATTGACTCCTTCATTAATTCCCTCCCGAATTACAGTGAGACACCCCCACCACTATCCTAACCGTGCTGCTGGAAATTCTTGCCTACCTACAATTCCTCTTCAGCCCTCTCAGACTTCTCATGAGTCAGACCCCCCCTCTGCCCCTCTCAATAACCCCCAATCCCTTAAGGATAGGAAAGGGTTGGGGCTGATACATTTAAATACTAGAAGCCTTCTTCAGCATGATAAAATGGACCACCTGAGAATACTTGTTACTGAAGCAAACCCTGACATTGTGGTTATATCTGAAACATGGTTACGAAACACAGCTTGTGACTCAGCTGTGGAACTGCAACATTTTAATTTGTTTAGGGCTGACAGAATTGGAAGAGGAGGGGGTGTCGCCATATATGTCAAATCAAGGTATGCTGTTTCACTAATCAAGTCAGTTACTCTTCCAAAGTCTTTTGAGTTACTTGTTTTGAAGGTTGTCCTGGGCTCCAATAGCTCAATTTATGTTGCTGGTGTTTATAGACCCCCCTCGGCAAATACTGACTCTCTTAATAGTCTTGCTGAATTGCTCTCTGCTTACTCTGATTTTGAATTGCTTGTGCTGGGTGATCTGAACCTTGACTGGTTGAGTGATAACTCTCAAGGACTCAAGGAAGTCTTTGGGAACCTGGGCTTAACCCAGCTAGTCGCAGAACCTACTAGACCTAACCCCCAAAACTACTCCAAATCCACACTCATTGACTTAATTTGTTCTAATAAACCGGACAGGATTTCTGCCTGTGGTGTTTTCGATCTGGGAATCAGTGACCATTGTCCTATTGCTTGTATAAGAAAAATGAAACTTGCTAAATCTAAGCCTCTCGCTGTACTGAGGAGAAACTTCAGACTGTTTGATGCTCAAGCTTTTTTAGATGATCTGGAAGGAACTTTACACCCAATTGCCTTAACTGAATCTGACGCTCAGGTAGTCTTACATTCATTTATCGATTGTTTTAACACAGTGGTTAATAGACATGCACCACTTAAGATGATTCGCATTAAGGATAGAGTTACCCCTTGGTTTAGCTCAGAATTATCTTTGTTGTTTAGGGACAGAAACCTAGCCTGGGCCCGCGCTAGGCGATCGGGAGACCCTCTTCATTGGACTACATTCAGGCAAATCAGGAATGCACTAGCGCTGTAAGAAAGGCAAAATCTGATTATTTCCTAGATCTAGTTACAAACGCGCATTCTAATCCCTCTAAATTTTGGAAAGCAGTAAACATAAACAAGAAACAATTCTCCAACTCCCTTCCCGCGCGAATTAAAATTGAAAATAACGAGATCTTTGATCAGAATGAAATCTGTCTGGCTTTTAACAGGCACTTTGCTGAGGCAGGACATCTGTTCGACAGGATTAATACTGGGTCAAATCCTGCTGCAACAGTTGCTACCCACTCTTCAGTGTTTAAACCATCTACACAGCTGTTACAAGGGGGGTCAGCGAAGAGGACTCCCCATCGCCCCTACTGGTCGAAGAGCGACAGTGCCCCAGCCCTGGACTAATTATCGAATGATTGTTGTCACCTGTGAGTGTTTGTCAGTGTATTTAGGTGTCCCATTTCCTTGTTCCCTTGTCAGTCGATCACTTGTGTTACACCGTATGGAATGCTTCAGAACCCTGTGTATGTATTACCACTTCACGTATCCGTTACCCGGAACGTAATTTGAACTTTGACTTTGTTTGCTGGTTTGCAACCTTGTACCGCCTTTGGAGCCCTTTGCTCAATCTTTAGTTTTCGTGCACTTTATTATTGACCGCAGTGCCTGAGTTATTATTACCTACGTGTTGAGCCCTACTGCTCCCCTTTTTGTTGTCCGGCTAAGAGTTTATGTTTGTACCTATGAATCATACGTCTCAGTAAAGAGAATCTTTATTTTATTACATCTCCGTCTCATTCTTTACTTACACCGCACCTGGATCCGACATTATTGTGTACCCCCAGAACCTATTGAGAAACATAACAGAACCTATTGAGAAACATAACAGATCGACTGACCACTATGGATCCAGCGGATGTAATACACCTTCGCACCGTACTGGCCACCCAAGGTGCCATGCTGACCCAGCATGAACGTCTCCTCCGGGAGATGAGTGAACATCTCAGCCAGCTGTCCCTCACCGTCTCGAGCCTGGTGGACCGCCAGGACAACGCGGAACGGGTCGCCGCCGCAGCAGTCCCACCTCCACTACTGGTCCCTACACCTCCGCCTACACCTCGTGAGCCTCGCCTTCCACCTCCAGAGAGGTACGACGGACGTCCAGAGGGCTGCCGAGAGTTCACCACACAGTGCACCTTAGTCTTCAACCTACAGCCGACCTCCTTTCCCACCGAGCAGTCCCGGGTGGCCTATATCACCACTCTGCTAACGGGACGTGCCCTGTCCTGGGCGACGGCAGAGTGGGAGAGGGGGACGGCGATATGTGCCAGTTCCCAGCTCTTCATAGCAGAGCTGCGGAAAGTCTTTGATCACACCCGGGTACTCTCTACCTACGAGGCAGGCAGGAGACTCACCGCCTGTCGACAGGGTCATCGCACGGTGGCGGACTATTCCGTGGAGTTCCGCACCCTGGCCAGAGAGACCGGGTGGGAGGAGCGCGCTGTGGTCGTCCTGTATGCGCAGGGGCTCTCGGAGGTCATGAAGGACGAGTTGTCCTTCCGAGAGCTGCCTGAGCAGCTGGACGACTTAGTCGACCTCTCTCGGCGGGTGGATAATAGACGCCGGGAGCGGGACCGCGAGAGAGGCTCGGCTAGGGGCGCGCCCTCCCACCTAACGCCGGGTGTGAGACCACCCAGTGGCTTCATGGAGGAGGAACCCACCTACGATGAGCCAATGCAGCTAGGAGCGGCACGCCTGTCTCAGACCGAGCGACAGCGGCGTCAGAGAGAGGGGCGCTGTCTGTATTGCGGGCGGGCTGGACACCTAGTCGCTACGTGCCCGGAGAAACCGGGAAACGGGAGGGCTCGCTAATGTCGGGAGGGACATTGGTGAGCCACGAGTCACCTTCCGCAATGGGCGATCACCGGACTTTTTTGGGGGTAACGATAGAGGGGGGACGCCGCATACGACGGGTGTGGGCGTTGGTGGACTCGGGGGCGGCGGGGAACCTTATGCACACGGGCTTAGCCCACGAGTGGGGACTAGCTCTAAAGGACCTTCCCGTTCCATTACCGGTCCGCGCCCTGGACGGCCGGCCTCTGGGGACCGGCTTCGTTACCCAGTGCACACCACCTATTCGCATCCAGGTGGAGCAAGAACAGTGGGAGCTCATCCAGTTTTTTATTATTGAGTCTCCCGACTGTCCTCTGGTCCTGGGGCACCCCTGGCTGGCGGTGCACAACCATAACATTAACTGGTCCACGGGGCGAATTACCAACCCTCCCAGAACCCCAACCCCATTCCCAGTCCCTTCCCACTCCCTAGCTACAGCCCCTAGACCCTTTTCCACGCTAGCGGCGGGGTCTACAAACATTCCAGTGACTCCGGCCGTAGTGGGCGTTCCCCAGGTCTATTGGGATCTGGGGGAGGTTTTTAGCAAGCAGCGGGCTAGGGAACTACCCCCCCACAGGACTTACGACTGTGCCATCGACCTCCTGCCCGGCACCACGCCCCCTCGGGGGAGATTGTTCTCCCTCTCCGGTCCTGAGACCCTGGCCATGAAGGAGTACATCGACGACGCACTCGCCGCGGGCCACATTCGCCCTTCCACCTCCCCGGCGGGTGCAGGGTTTTTCTTTGTGGCCAAGAAGGACGGGGGGCAACGGCCGTGCATCGACTATAGGGGGTTGAACAACGTCACGGTGAAAAACAGATACCCTCTTCCGTTGATGACGACGGCCTTTGAGTCCTTGCAGGGGGCCCGGGTCTTCACTAAGCTGGACTTACGAAACGCGTACAACTTAGTGAGGATCCGGAAGGGGGACGAGTGGAAAACAGCTTTTAACACCCCCAGAGGACATTACGAGTACTTAGTAATGCCGTTCGGCCTTGCCAACGCGCCAGCGGTATTTCAAGCGCTCGTTAATGATGTCCTACGAGACCTCCTCGACCACTCAGTCTTCGTCTACCTCGACGACATTCTAATTTTCTCCAAGGACCTAGCCCAACACCGAATCCATGTGCGACAGGTGCTCGAACGCCTTCTCCATCATAAACTTTTTGTTAAAGTGGAGAAGTGCGAGTTCCATGTGGACACTGTTTCCTTTCTGGGCTTCGTGGTGGACAAGGGGAATCTACTCATGGATCCCGGAAAGGTCAGTGCGGTGTTGGACTGGCCCCGACCCTCCTCTCTCAAACAATTACAACGCTTTTTGGGTTTCGCAAACTTTTATAGGAGGTTCATTCGCGGGTTTAGCGCCTTAGCGGCCCCGTTGACAGCCCTCACCCAGACTAGCCTACGCTCCTTTTCTTGGTCCCCGGAGGCGGACACCGCGTTCACGGCATTAAAACAGCGCTTCACCTCAGCACCCATCCTGGTGCACCCGAACCCGTCCCTACCCTTTGTTGTGGAGGTGGATGCCTCGGACATTGCGGTAGGGGCGGTTTTGTCACAGCGCTGCGCCAAGGACAATAAGACTCACCCCTGTGCCTTTTTTTCGCGCAGGCTGTCCGCGCCGGAGCGCAACTACGACGTGGGGAACCGCGAGCTGCTTGCAATCAAACTCGCGCTGGAGGAATGGAGGCACTGGTTGGAGGGGGCCGCGCACCCTTTTATAGTGTGGACGGACCACAAGAACCTGGCCTATATCCAGGGGGCCAAACGCCTCAACTCCCGACAGGCCAGGTGGGCGTTATTCTTCACCAGGTTCCAGTTCACGATCTCCTATCGACCGGGCTCTAAAAACACCAAGCCCGATGCACTGTCGAGGCAGTTCGATCCTGTGGACCTGGTGGAGAGTACGGATTCGATCGTCCCCACTGGCCTGGTCGTCGCCCCCGTGTCCTGGGGAATCGACAGGGTAGTGAGGACAGCGCTGAGGCGGGAGCCTGACCCGGGCGGGGGTCCGCCGGGGAGGCTCTACGTTCCGAAGACTGCGCGTGCACGACTGCTGCAGTGGGCGCACGCCTCCTCCCTCACCAGTCACCCAGGGGCCACCAGGACATTGGACTTCATACGAAGGAGGTTCTGGTGGCCCACAGCGGAGGGGGACACGCGCGCGTTTGTGGCAGCCTGTGCCCTATGCGCGCGCAGTAAAGCCTCCCGGCAACGGCCGCCGGGACTCCTACACCCCCTGTCCATCCCCAAACGTCCCTGGTCGCACATAGCCCTCGATTTCATATCGGGTCTACCCCCATCTGATGGGTTCACCGCCATACTAGTGGTGGTAGACCGGTTCTCCAAGGCGGCGCACTTCATCCCCCTCCCCAAACTCCCCACGGCCCAAGAGACGGCGGAGCTAGTGGTCCAGCACGTTTTCCGGGTGCACGGACTACCCCTGGACATGGTATCCGACCGGGGTCCTCAATTCGCCTCCAGGTTCTGGAAGGCATTCGCCACCAGCCTTGGCGCCTCCGTCAGCCTGTCCTCCGGGTTCCACCCCCAATCCAATGGGCAGACGGAGCGCGTCAACCAGGATCTGGAGGGGGTCTTGAGGTGCTACGTCTCCAGCAATCCGGCGACATGGAACCGGCGGCTGGCGTGGGCTGAATACGCCCACAACACCCTCCTCTGCTCCTCCACTGGCCTCTCCCCTTTCCAATGCCAGTACGGGTATCAGCCCCCCCTTTTCCCGGAGCAGGAGGAGGAGGCAGCTGTACCATCGGTCCAAGCCCATGTCAGCCGCTGTCGCCGTACCTGGAGGCGGGTAAGGGCGGCGCTTGTGCGGGCTTCGGACAGGTCCCAACGCCAGGCCAACCGCAGGCGCCGTCCGGCCCCGGTCTTCCGTCCTGGTCAGAGGGTCTGGCTGTCTACCCGGGACCTCCCCCTCCGGGTGGAGTCACGGAAGCTGGCTCCTCGCTTCGTGGGGCCGTTTAAGGTGGTGCGGCGGGTCAACGCCGTGGCCTACAGACTGCTACTCCCACCCTCCATGCGAGTTCACCCCACCTTCCATGTTTCACTCCTCAAACCCGTTGTTTTCTCCCCCATGGCCCCTCCACCCCGCCCCGCCCCCCTGCCCCGTCTCATTGATGGACAACCTGCCTACACGGTTAACAGGATTATTGACTGCCGGAAGGTGGGGAGGGGCCTCCAATTCCTGGTGGACTGGGAGGGTTATGGGCCTGAGGAGCGTACCTGGGTGCCTCGGCGGGATATTCTAGATCCGAGCCTCATCACGGACTTTCGCCGGCTCCATCCCGAGGCACCCGGGTGAACTTCTGGTGCCGTTCGTCAGGGGGGGGCACTGTTACAAGGGGGGTCAGCGAAGAGGACTCCCCATCGCCCCTACTGGTCGAAGAGCGACAGTGCCCCAGCCCTGGACTAATTATCGAATGATTGTTGTCACCTGTGAGTGTTTGTCAGTGTATTTAGGTGTCCCATTTCCTTGTTCCCTTGTCAGTCGATCACTTGTGTTACACCGTATGGAATGCTTCAGAACCCTGTGTATGTATTACCACTTCACGTATCCGTTACCCGGAACGTAATTTGAACTTTGACTTTGTTTGCTGGTTTGCAACCTTGTACCGCCTTTGGAGCCCTTCGCTCAATCTTTAGTTTTCGTGCACTTTATTATTGACCGCAGTGCCTGAGTTATTATTACCTACGTGTTGAGCCCTACTGCTCCCCTTTTTGTTGTCCGGCTAAGAGTTTATGTTTGTACCTATGAATCATACGTCTCAGTAAAGAGAATCTTTATTTTATTACATCTCCGTCTCATTCTTTACTTACACCGCACCTGGATCCGACATTATTGTGTACCCCCAGAACCTATTGAGAAACATAACAGAACCTATTGAGAAACATAACACACAGCCTCTCCCCGCTCAAACTTTTCTTTTCTTCCGTTTACGCACGAGGAAGTTCTTGGGGCACTTCAGTCTATTAACCGGAAGTGTACTACTGGTGAGGATGACCTAGAGGCCTTCTTCATTAAATTAGCTGCCCCAGTTATAGTTGAACAGTTGACTTACATTTTAAACCTCACTGTTTCTGAAGGGAAACTCCCCCTTGAGTGGAAGTCCGCTAGGGTGATGCCATTACACAAAGGAGGTGACAGGGATAATGTGGACAATTACAGACCAATCTCTCGTTTATGTTGTTTAGCAAAAGTGCTGGAGTCATTAGTAAATGTCCAAGTGAAATCCTTTCTTTCTACCTTCTCTGTGCTCAGTCCATTTCAATCAGGTTTCAGGGCCCAGCATAGTACAATCTCAGCTGCCACTCTGGTTGTAAATGATATTGTTACAGCGTTGGATCAGGGAAAACACTGTGCAGCCCTGTTCATTGACCTGTCTAAGGCCTTTGATACAGTAGATCATTCTCTACTTCTGCATTGTCTAGCTAGCTTAGGCTTGGATAACACTTATTTAAACTTTTTCCTTAATTACTTTTCTGATAGGCGCCAGTGTGTAAGTGTTGGTACTGTCCGGTCTGAGTTCCTGCCCCTTACTAAGGGTGTTCCGCAGGGTTCAATATTGGGTCCGGTTCTTTTTACAATCTATATAAACAATATTTTAACTGCTCTGGACAACTCATGTAAGGCTCACCTTTACGCGGATGATACGATAATCTATTGTACTGCGGATTCTCTTGAGTCAGCTAATCTGAAATTGCAACAAGCTTTTGATCATCTTCAAAGGGCGTTTAAAGAACTTAAATTGGTTTTAAATGCTAGCAAAACAAAAGTCATGTTTTTTACTAAGTCTAGAAATATTGATGTTAATAGCTTCCAAATGTCCTTATCAAATGGCTCCATACTAGAGCGAGTCAAGGAGTATAATTATGGATTGATGAAAAATTTACTTTTAAACATCATGTTGATATTTTGTCCTCAAAACTACGTCAGAAGATTGGCTTTCTCTACAGAAATCGCAGTAACTTCCCTCCGAGCTGTAGAAAGAGAGTAATTGAATCTGTTTTTATGTCTGTACTGGACTATGGAGACGTGATCTATCGTCACGCGGCTGTCACTACCTTAAAGGCTCTGGATTCGGTATACCACTCTGCACTCAGATTCATCACTCAAGACAAATATAACACTCACCACTGTGTCTTATATGATAAGGTTGGCTGGACATCTCTCGCAGCCCGCCGAGATTATCACTGGTATCAATTTATATTTAAGGGGATTTCAGGCAAACTCCCCCCCTATATTACTTCCCTGTTGGAATGGAATGTTTCTTCCTATCAAACACGCTCCAGCGAGTGGTTGGTTTGTACGGCCCCTCAAATGTCTACTAAGCTGGGTAGGACAGCCTATGCTTATGATGCTGCTAACACTTGGAACTAGGGATGCACCGAACATTCGGCCACCGAATGTATTCGGCCGAATATCGCAAAATAAAGCACATTCGGTATTCGGCCGAATGTGTGAAAACACCGAATGTTTACCACCGAATAGTGGCCGTGTTTTGATGACGCAATACAATTAAATATAACTCTCAACAGGCGCGCGGCGCGAGGCGACGCGCTTTCAAAACTGGCTGCGTTCGTAAATTCACTCAGGAAATCCGATCAGCACTCGTGGAATGCCTCTCGTCCAATCAAATGACTCGGTTTCTCTATGACGTCGGGCCCAGTGTGCGCTCCAGCGCTCTCAGAGCGACTTTACGAACGCAACCTTACACTCATCTAGCTAGTTAGCTTAGCAGTCGTAGCGGAAGAAGCAGAGTTGTTGCCTTGTTGAAAACATATTCAGACTCCCAGCTGTTCTACACGAGTTTATGACATGCAGCTGTATCATGCGGTGGTTTCTATGCAAACCAGAGACTATAAAAACAAAAGATATTCATTCTGAAATAACATGAACTATTATCCTTACACTCAGGTGGACTCAATTCAACTTGTTGAATGACTTGTTGAAGACATTTAGCATTTGACCTAATTTTAAGAGTGACAAAGGGTCATGTACATGAGGTATTTCTGTATTTACATTTTAATACATTTGCAAGCATTAAAAAACGTTTTTACTTAGATTATGGGGTACTGTGTGTGGATTGATGGCAAATCTATTCAAAAATGTGAAAAAAGTGAAGGGGTCTAAATACTTTCTGAAGCCTATGTAGAGACAAATCATGAATATCATTAACTTGAACCCTGGAAAGCAGTAGAGATTAAATCCCACGATAATTAGTTATAATAAGTTATATATAAAAGTTCTTTTTTTTCAATCTCAATTTCTTTCTTTGAGAAGCATGAATAAAAAGCAAAATGTATTTAGTTTATGCAATGATAAAATTAAAAACTGCCGATACACATTCGGTATTCGGTATTCGGTATTCGGCCAAGTGTTTCCTTAAATTCGGCTTCGGCCTCGGCCAAGAATTTTCATTTCGGTGCATCCCTACTTGGAACTCTATTCAGAATTCTCTGAAACTGGTCACTCTCCCATCACTCAATGATTTTAAGAACTTGGTTTTTCCCCTCTGTGTCACTTCTTGTAACTGTTTTTAAATTATGTTGTACATTTCTTAGTAATGTTTTTTTTAGTTTGTTTTATATTTTGGTTTGATTTTTATTCTGTTTATGACTTGTATTGTTGGTTCTCTTTTGTTCACTCGTTGCTGCTGTAAATGAGGGCAACCTCAGTAACTTACGAGTTTAAATAAAGGTTTGAATTGAATTGAATGTAGGATGTAGGGTATAGGGTATAGGGTGCAGGGTTCAGGACACTCACCTGGAAGAACAGACTGTCCCCACACTGCCTCCACAGGGCCTCTGAGCGGGGCTTGTTCTGACAGTACTTCTCATAGATCTGCAGCTCCTCCTTCTGCAAGGCCACACCACCACACAGAGAAAGAGAGAGAGAGAGAGTCACACCACCACACAGAGAGACTCACACCACCACACAGAGAGACTCACACCACCACACAGAGAGACTCACACGACTCGCACCGCAACCAGCGTCTCACGTTTCAGGTGTTTTATTGTTTACGTCACATCACACGAGGGTAAGAGAGTGAACTTCTCGGGTATCGGGTCGTTGACATTGCAGCAACCAGACAATAGACATAATTCAAGATTGTTGAATAATTCAAGATGGATACGTGACAATAGTACCGGCCATAAGTAGACAGACAAGACTAGGATACAATTAGGAGTAAAGCTACCGGTAGTCATAAAAATAGAGAGGTCAAGAAGTAAAGTGGTGTGTGTGCTTAAGGTCAGGTAGTCTGTGTACACGGAGTGTACTTAGGGATGAGGGACAATTGTCTAGAGTTTGTTTATGAGCCTGATCACCTGGGGGATGTAGCTGTTGGACGTTTGCCCGGAGGCTCCCGAAAGAAACACATACGCACACGCACGCACACGCACACACACGCATACACACACATACACGCACGCACGCACACACACACACATACACGCTCGCGCACACACATCACACACACGCACACACACGCACGCGCACACACACACACACGCACACAGGCACGCACACGCTCACGCCCGTCACATGCATGCACGCCCTCATTTTTACTGTCAGTCATGTTGACTCTGACAACAAAGACACGTACCCTTTTCAGAAAACAGGTTCCCACTAACTCCGGTTTCTCTGTGCAGTTCTCCAGCTCTTTAAGGAACGTCCTGGAAGGTTACAGAGCAGAGGGAACAGAATAGACATCAGCATCGTGTTGCTGGAGGCATTCTGAAGGTACAAAAGGATGATATTTCCTCCGGGTCCTTTACGAGGTCGCCACAGAAGGCAACAGCACAGTGCCTGAGAAACTGTGGTTGGAACTATACGACTGTGTATGTCAACTGAAGTGGAGCAATAAAGGAAAAAAAAGAAAAATAAATATATATAGAAATATCTCTCTCTATATATATGTATATATACAGAGAGAGAGAGAGAGAGAGAGAGAGAGAGAGAGAGAGAGAGAGAGAGAGAGAGAGAGAAGAGTGTAGAGCGTAGAGCTAACAGAAGACAGCATGCCTGCTCTTTCAGATACTTATATATATATATATACCGTATAAAACTCTATAAAGGAGAGTAGTGGGTAGGGGAGAGGAGAGGAGTGGGTAGGAGAGAGGAGAGGAGGGGGTAGGAGAGAGGAGAGGAGAGTAGAGGGTAGGAGAGAGGAGAGTAGAGGGTAGGAGAGAGGAGAGGAGAGGAGAGGAGGGGGTAAGAGAGAGGAGAAGAGAGTAGAGGAGGAGAGGAGAGGAGAGGGGAGGAGAGGAGAGGAGAGGAGAAGAGAGTAGAGGAGAGTAGAGGGTAGGAGAGAGGAGAGGAGAGTAGAGGGTAGGAGAGAGGAGAGGAGAGGAGAGGAGAGGGTAGGAGAGAGGAGAGGAGTGGGTAGGAGAGAGGAGAGGAGAGGAGAGGAGAGGAGAGGAGGGGGTAGGAGAGAGGAGAAGAGAGTAGAGGAGAGGAGAAGAGAGTAGAGGAGAGGGGAGGAGAGGAGAGGGGAGGAGAGGAGAGGAGAGTAGAGGGTAGGAGAGAGGAGAAGAGAGTAGAGGGTAGGAGAGAGGAGAGGAGAGTAGAGGGTAGGAGAGAGGAGAGGAGAGGAGAGGAGAGAGAGGAGAGGAGAGGAGAGGGTAGGAGAGAGGAGAGGAGAGTAGAGGAGAGGGTAGGAGAGGGGAGAGGAGAGGAGAGGAGAGGGTAGGAGAGAGGAGAGGAGAGGGTAGGAGAGAGAAGAGGAGAGGGTAGGAGAGAGGAGAGGAGAGGGTAGGAGAGAGGAGAGGAGGGGGTAGGAGAGAGGAGAGGGTAGGAGTGGAGAGGAGAGAGGAGAGGAGAGGGTAGGAGAGAGGAGAGGAGGGGGTAGGAGAGAGGAGGAGAGAGGAGAGGAGAGGAGAGGGTAGGAGAGAGGAGGGGGTAGGAGAGAGGAGAGGAGAGGAGAGAGGAGAGGAGGGGGTAGGAGAGAGGAGAGGAGTGGGTAGGAGAGAGGAGAGGAGAGGAGAGGAGAGGAGAGGGTAGGAGAGAGGAGAGAGGAGAGTAGAGGAGAGGAGAGAGGAGAGGAGAGGGTAGGAGAGAGAGGAGAGGAGAGGAGAGAGGAGAGGAGAGTAGGGGTGTAACGGATCACGGATAATCCGTGATCCGTTCGGATCGCCCTCCACGGTTCGGAACGCATGTGTACCGCGGATCAATAGCAAAATCGTTTTTTATTTTAATTTAATTTTATTTTATTTTTTTATTTCCTAACACCAGGGGAGCCACCCCTCCTAAATTTCGTTGTTTGGTACCTGTACTGTAGCAATGACAATAAAGACCATTCATTCATTCAAATGTAACCGGTAGAAAAACAATCATGTGCGCTTTATTCTCACTCTCTGCATGTGTACTGAGTTGACAACAACATTCATTCACTCATCTCTGTCCCAATTATATCACGTCATATCACCCGCTAAGCAGCCTGGGTGATTGTGTAAACACACAAAAAAAGTACTCTGTTACTTTGCAGCAGTGATGTTATATATATGTTGTTATATATATATGTTGTTATATATAGATGTTATATATATGTGATATATATATCAGTTTTGACAT
>NC_137687.1:26536958-26544458 GCF_963989245.1 Nansenia antarctica
CTCTTCTCCTCTCCTCCCCTCCTCCTCCTCCTCCCCTCCTCCTCCTCCTCCTCCTCTCCTCCTCCTCCTCCTCTCCTCTCCTCCTCCTCCTCCCCTCCTCCTCTCCTCCCCTCCTCTCCTCCTCCTCCTCTCCTCCTCTCCTCCTCCTCCTCCTCTCTCCTCCTCCTCCTCCTCCTCTCCTCTCCTCCTCCTCCTCCCCTCCTCCTCCTCCTCCTCCTCTTCTCCTCCTCCTCTCCTCCCCTCCTCCTCCCCTCCTCCCCTCCTCCTCCTCCTCCCCTCCACCCTTCTCTCCTCTTCCTCTCCTCCTCCTCCTCCTCCTCCTCCCCTCCTCCTTCTCCTCCCCTCCTCCTCCTCCCCTCCTTCTTCTCCTCCCCTCCTCCTCCTCCTCCCCTCCTCCTCCTCTCCTCCTCCCCTCCTCCTCCCCTCCTCCTCCTCCTCCCCTCCTCCTTCTCCTCCCCTCCTCCTCCTCCTCCTCCTCCTCCTCCTCCCCTCCTCCTCCTCTCCCCTCCTCCTCCTCCTCCTCCGCCCCTCCTCCTCCCCCTCCTCTCCTCCTCTCCTCCTCCTCCTCCTCCCCTCCTCCTCCTCCTCCCCTCCTCCTCCTCCTCTCCTCCTCCTCCTCCTCACCTGTTGTGGAAGTCGTAGATCTCTGACAGGTTCCCGAACAGGACGTCCCTCTTGTTCTCCAGCGCCGGGGGGACCAGGTGGGCTAGCTCTGAGTTGTCCAGCTCCGCTGCATAGCCCTGTGGGAGGAACACACACACACACACACAGAAACACACACACACACACACACAGTTCATCAAACACATGCATAGACACACACACACAGGCGTGCGCACACACACAGAGACACAGACATGTGCACAGACACACGAAGACACACACATACGCAGTTCATCAAACACACACACACACAACCTGTCTCTAACATCATACTGAGTATATTATCCACACACACACACACACACACACACACACACACACACTCAGTACATATCGATGATGTGTATAATCAGGTCCACACTAATATCAATATCATACAATCTGCATTCTGAGCCTACTATCATGGTTGTACCCTGAGATGAACCTGATCAGGAAACAGTAGGACTACACCACGGAGGCTGGTGGAGGTAGAAATCGGAGGACAGGCTCATTGTGATGCACTTATAATGGCCTCTCATTCACACATTCACACACCAATGTTGGCAAGCTACCATGCAAGGCGCCGGCCCGCTCCTTAACCCTCTTAGTACCCCCCCCTGCGGAGGGGCCAATTAAACAAAAACGGAAAACAAAAGATAAACGCACCTCCATAATGCTCTGGAGCTCCTCCACGTATAGCCTCTCTGTCTCCATCAGCTCGTTCATGATGTGCCTGAGGTGGGGGAGGTACAGGAGAGGGGCGTTAATATGGCAACAAAAGACCACAGGGATCCCCGGAGTGGGAGCAGTTAGATAAAACAATAGAACAATAAAAAGCGATAATGGTCAAATTGACCGCCACTCCCCCCCCCCTCCGCCACAGAACATCCTCACATCCCTAAAGTGCTTTTACATGGGGGAAACATCCTCAAAACAATCTGAGAGAGAGAGAGAGAGAGCGAGACACACAGAGAGACAGACAGACACACACAATATGGCACACAATATTGAGAGAGAGAGAGAGAGAGAGAGAGAGACAGACAGACAGACACACAACAGTGACACACAGACACACAGACAGACAGACAGACATATAGAGAGAGAGAGACAGACAGACAGGGCTCTGACAGGTAGAAACAGAGAGACAGACAGACAGACAGACAGACAGAGGACAAGAGGACATCGTAATGGATAAGGCCACTAGAGATCTAAGAACTAGGCCGGCTGGCATGACGCCAAGCATCTCGCGGCAGAGATGACAAGCCAATAAGCTAACATTTCCAGTTTTCAATGGTCTTTGTGACGTGTGTGTGTGTCTCTGTGTGTGTATCATGTGAAGAAATGCCCACGGACATGGGTGCTTTCCTCGAGCCCCCATCGAGGGGAAAACGCCACGTGAAGTCATACGCTGTGCCCTGTTTGCCTGTTCTCTACCCTCCTCTGGCGATAACTGGCGGGGAGTTTTTTTTGGGAAGGTTATTCAACATACAGATCCTTGGCATTTCCCCCCCCCCCCCCCCCCCCCCTCCTCCACGTTGCTTACAGTGACTCTGAGCTGGAGGGCTTTTAGATACAGTGAAATATATCCTGGCTATCGTGAGTCTTCCCCTGTGCCAACAACCACCAGGTCTGAGGGAGGAAGAAGACATCAACAACATCAATCTTCGACTGCCAAACACAGATGTTAACTTAATAAAACAAAACCCCCCCCAAAAAACGACTGTATACATGTACTGTAACTATAACACAATGACATGGTTTGGCCAGTCCGTTCTTGACTTTGTATGGACACAAATTCCCCCCGTGCACACACACACACAGGCACTCATACACTAGTTTATTTCCTCATGTGACTCTCGAGGATGCTTTATTACTTGTGTTGTGTATTGTGTGGCATAATAGCTGGAGCAGGAGGGAGAGCCGGCGTCTGATGGTCGCAAGGTCGGCAGAGTGGTGGTTCGAAGTCAAACCCCGGCGTGTACATGCAGTGTGTGTGTGTGTGTGTGTGTGTGTGTGTAAGTGTGTGTGTGTGTGTAAGTGTGTGTGTATGTGTGCGCGCACATTTGCTTGTGTGTGTGTCTGTGTGTGTGTGTGTGTGTGTGTGCAATAGCTGATGCGATTCAGATGACACACATTCCAGGCCTCGGCGCGCCCCTATGCAGCTCTCTCAGCTGGCCGGAGTCAGAAACACAGATCACACACCACTGCTGTGTTCCAGACTCATCACACACCACGGCTGTGTTCCAGTCTCATCACAGACATCGGCTGTGTTCCAGACTCATCACACACCACGGCTGTGTTCCAGTCTCATCACAGACCACGGCTGTGTTCCAGACTCATCACACACCACGGCTGTGTTCCAGACTCATCACACACCACGGCTGTGTTCCAGTCTCATCACACACCACGGCTGTGTTCCAGACTCATCACACACCACGGCTGTGTTCCAGTCTCATCACACACCACGGCTGTGTTCCAGTCTCATCACACACCACGGCTGTGTTCCAGACTCATCACACACCACGGCTGTGTTCCAGTCTCATCACAGACATCGGCTGTGTTCCAGTCTCATCACACACCACGGCTGTGTTCCAGTCTCATCACAGACATCGACTGTGTTCCAGACTCATCACACACCACGGCTGTGTTCCAGTCTCATCACAGCAGACAGGCTGTGTTCCAGTCTCATCACAGACCACGGCTGTGTTCCAGACTCATCACACACACGGCTGTGTTCCAGTCTCATCACACACCACGACTGTGTTCCAGACTCATCACAGACCACGGCTGTGTTCCAGTCTCATCACAGCAGACAGGCTGTGTTCCAGTCTCATCACAGACCACGGCTGTGTTCCAGTCTCATCACACACCACGGCTGTGTTCCAGTCTCATCACACACCACTGCTGTGTTCCAGACTCATCACACACCACGGCTGTGTTCCAGACTCATCACAGCAGACAGGCTGTGTTCCAGACTCATCACAGCAGACAGGCTGTTCAGATGAACGTCACTAAAGGAAAATCCTTTTTTTTACTTCGCGCTATTTATCAAAATAAGCCAGCATTGTCCTTTAGCGATGTTGATGGATGGATCACACTGGCTTAAAACACTTCAATTAGCATTTATATCAGCAAATTTAATGTAGCCTTATGTCTCAGCACAAAAACTTTCAACGTCCACTTTCATTTTTTTACGAATCAAGATTTTATCTCAATATTGTATAAATAGATAACTGATTCTGTGTCCCTTTATAAATCACAATCAACTATTTTGCGCACGTGAACGAGCGTCTTGTCCCACCCTTTTAAAAGCTCGACAGAACGGCGGAAAAAAAGACATTTCACCATGCGCAACAGTTCCGCGCAACGAACACATCATAACAATGAAACTCTTCTCTCGTCTGCCAGACCATAGATAATATACACAGGCTATATAATATCTACTGTATACATGTGCCAGACTGCGTCGTCAACGGAATCAGTTTAAACGTAATTTGTCCTACTGTTCACCTTATTATTCATGATAATACATTTCATAACATCCAAGTATTGTTTAATCATTACAGATTAAATTAAAGATGATTCCCGATTAAACTGGACAACCCTGAGTTCGTCATCTAATCAGATGACTGTTTATTGTTACGTCACATTACAGTGTGAGAGAGTCAAACAGGCTTCGGTTCCTGACATTGCATTGCAGCACAAGACATAAGGCAGGCAATAGGCATAACACTATATAAATGTGACAATATTACAGGTAAGACAGGATACACTAGTAGTGCAACTAATCTACAGTGAGCTTGTTCATGTAGACATCGCGATCATTAAACAATATCACACGAGAGGGAGGAGGGAGTGTGTTATACTGAATATCACACGAGAGGGAGGAGGGAGTGTGTTATACTGAATATCACACGAGAGGGAGGAGGGAGTGTGTTATACTGAACATCACACGAGAGGGAGTAGTGTGTTATACTGAATATCACACGAGAGGGAGGAGGGAGTGTGTTATACTGAACATCACACGAGAGGGAGTAGTGTGTTATACTGAATATCACACGAGAGGGAGGAGGGAGTGTGTTATACTGAACATCACACGAGAGGGAGGAGGGAGTGTGTTATACTGAATATCAGCACGGCTGGGATTCGGTCATAGGTACGAGGCCGCAGGCAGCACCGCCTCGAGTGTGATATTGCTTTTATACAACAGTTCTACAGCGTAATTTATTAGTTAACAATAATAAGTGACAACAGATTATGATTTGTTTGTTTATTTAATCATTTATTTTGGCTCCGTCAAGAAAAAATAGTTCCGCAACTGGACTGTTGCCTAGTAACCTGAACACAAACATCTGCACGCTAGCTGCTTTGTATTAACGGTCATTTCGAAATGACCGTTAATGACCGTTAATAAAAAGTAGCTAGCCTGCAGATGTTTGTGTAGCTAGCCTGCAGATGTTTGTGTTCAGGTTACTAGGCAACAGTCCAGTTGCGGAACTATTTTTTGTTGACAGAGCCAAAATAAATAGTTAAAAGTCCCAGTGCTGTTATACTGTATATCAGCACTCATGGAATGCCTCTTGTCCAATCAAATTACTTGGTCGGAACTAACTGTTGTATAATTGTACTTATCGGGACGTTCCCCTTATGAAGACGTTCATTACTGTGAAGTCAATGTGGACGGTGGTCAACTTGTCCAGCCGCGCGCTACATGCAATGAATATAAAATGTAGCTAGTCAATATATTTGCATGAATATCAATATTATAGGTACATGTAAAGATATGTACAGTGTGATGGGTACAGGACAAGGGCGAATAAGATATGTGCAGTGTGCACGTATATCCTTTGTGTGCACTCCTCCATATCTAATACGTGAGAGGTAATATTTTGATTTATGTTGGTGGGAAAAGTTTCCATTTCAAAGCGTTTCTCCAGTTTCATCCTTCTGCCAGCGGAGTCGCAGTTACTAATTTCTCCAGTTTCTGGCGTATGCACGGGTGCCAGTGTGCATAGAGGTGCGCACAGTTTCACGCCAAATTCGTTTTTTATAAATCCCAAAATTCAATTCTTATTGTCACAGGCAATTTCCCTGGTCAGGACCTTGTATAATTCCATGGAATTTAGGGGGAAGGCTTATGTGTGAAAGGAAGCCTGAACATGATGTTTTCACATGGAACAAGTTAACCAATCACAGCCAGTAGTTTCTCACTTGGTACTTTTGGTTTGCTCCGCTAAGAGTTGGCTAGTTAACCCACATCACATCAGCCAAAGTAGTGAGAAATATAATCCCACAACTGGATACTATTTCATTTCCAATCATAGTTAGCTAGCTTACTTACTTACTTAGCTAGCTTACTTACTTACTTCGTATTATGCTTACCATCACCAAGTTCTCCCATAATGTGCTTTTGGACTAGAATAGTATGTTTATATCAACGGTAATCAAGTGCTTTAGTTGGCGAGCGAACTTGGTAATGGTAAGCATAATATGAGTTGACTCGCTGTTAAATTAATGTGAAAAATATGATGATAAATACATAAAATAGAGGTATGATATATGACAGATATATATTTATATATGGCAGTCTTTTTATTTTTAATTTTTAATTTAACCTTTATTTAACCAAGCAAACATGTAAGAACAAATTCTTATTTGCAAATGCAGCCTGACCAAAAAGCAGTGGCTCTTTGGGGGGGGGGGGGGATGGGAAGCTAGAAATAAAACAAGGTTAAGTAATACAATAAACAATAAAACAATGGCAAATACAGATGCATTAAAATACTAACAGTCAGAGAGAGGGGAGAGAGACGGAGGAGGTAGGGGTGAGGAAGAGCGGAGGTGAGGGATAGCGGGGGTAGTGGAGCAGGGGTACTTAAAATGAGGCAGTGATGGGTTATGGGATGGGTGAGAGACGGTGATCAACAGGTGCATTGATCGACTATGGTTCGCTGCAGGATTTGTTTGAAAGCAGTGAGTGAGGTGAGGGCGGTGAGTTTGAGGGTGTTTTGTAAGGTGTTCCAGTCGTGTGCTGCAGCGAACCGGAAAGCGCTGCGCCCGACTACGGTACGGGCTTTGGGGATGGTGAGTCGGACAAGATCACTGGATCTTAGAACGATGACGGGGCGGTGAGAGAGGTGCAGAAGGGATGAGAGGTAGAAAGGTGTTTTGCAAAGTATGGATTTGTAGATAATATGAAGCCAGTGACAAAGCCGTCTGCTGTAAAGAGATGTCCAGTCTACAAGGGTGTACAGAACACAGTGGTGAGTTGTGAAAGGCGCACTAGTGGCAAAACGAATGGCGGAGTGATGGAGTGTGTCGAGTTTCCTGAGGGCAGACTGAGATGCCATCCTATAGATGGTATCGCCATAGTCAAATATGGGCAGGATGGTCATCTTGACAAGGGTATGTTTGGCTGCACGGGTGAAAGAGGCCTTGTTCCGGTATAAAAAGCTTAGGCGAGCTTTGACTTTTGTCTGCAGGTGCTTTATGTGGGTGGTGAAGGAAAGGGATGAGTCCAGCCAAAGGCAAGGTATTTGTAACAGGATACAAACTCCAGCTCGGAACCGTCAACACAGAAGATCTTAGGGGGGCTGCTGACACGAGGTCTCCGGTCGAAAAGAATGCACTTTGTTTTTTTGGTGTTGAGGAGAAGATGGAGGCGATGAAAAGACTGCTCAATGGAGGTGAGGCTGAGTTGTAGAGTGGAAGCCGCAGAGTGGAGTGAAGGGCCTGCACAATACAAGATGGTGTCGTCAGCATAAAGATGGATCTGGGATTTGCCAGCATCTTTTGCTACATCATTGATGTAGATTGAGAACAACGTTGGTCCCAAGATGGAGCCTTGAGGCACCCTTT
>NC_137687.1:26546958-26554458 GCF_963989245.1 Nansenia antarctica
TCTTTCGTGTCAGTTGGTCCCCCGTAGCCGTTGAAATGAGCCTAGCTATCTGTTGAACATACAACAGGTCTATCTGATGGGCCATCACCATCATCATCACACCGTTATGGGAGAAACCCCATTGTTATCCAACCGCGGCTATTGCCCTGCTTAAAACTGCTGCTGCAATGCTATCTTTTTGTTGCGAGGAATGTTTTTGTACCGACCTCAGCAGTTGTGCTACTGGCTCTCGTCGCTTCTAAAGCCCCTCCATTATGTAGCGTTGCGCTGCGGTCGGCTTTTAGCATTCATTCACTAAAGGTCCGGGGCCGCGGCAGCTGCACGGTTGACAGGGTTTTTAAACATCCACCCAGGCAGCCCCGCTAGCGGCGGCAGAGGATGGACTCTGACATGTGAACACAGTGAAAGGGATCACCGGATCATAACAGGGAACAGCCCTAGCAACGGGGCTGTTCTAGTTAAGCAATGACTTAAAAGACTCTGATTAAAAAAGAGATTAAAAATAAAACATAGATAAATCAATATTTGTTTATTTTTTTTCAAATGAGTGAAACACGTATGGACGTGTTGATAAGGGATTGATCGATCATTGATTATGTTTTTTTTGGGCACTTTTTAACGAGGTGAAACGTATATTTAGTGCAGGATGAGACTGGAACCCCCAGAGGGCTTTGCAATGGGGCCTCATCCTTCAGCTGTGACTGCAGTATCTGTGTGACTTCACTATTGCTTCACTGTGGCTGCGTTCCTAAATGTTATCTTGAATCTGATCAGCACTCATGGAATGCCTATTGTCCTCTTGTCCAATCAAATTACTTGGTCCTTTTATGACATTGAACTCATGGAGTGCGCTCCGGCACTCTCAGAGCGAATTTACGAACGCAGCCTATGACTTCACTATGACTGTGTGACTTCACTATGGCCGAGTGGTTTCACTATGACTGCATTGAGACAATTCCCATAAGTTATAATTCCCATAAGAACATCATCGCACAACTTATTTTATATGGACATCTGGGTCTCTTCTGTTTAGTCTGAGTGAGTATAAGTGTGTGTGTGTGTGTGTGTGTGTGTGTGTGTGTGTGTGTGTGTGTGTGTGTGTGTGTGTGTGTGGGTGTGGGTGTGGGTGTGTGTGTGTGTGTGTGTTGTCCCTTTACCTCTTTCCTGTTTATTGATAAAATGGAGAGAGGGAAGTCACAGAAAGTCCACCAATGCCAATAATTAGTAGAATCATAGAATCATTATATTGTTGTACCAATATATACAGATGTTTGTTCATTTCATCATTGTATTTGCTTTGTTGACTGTATGACAGTGAGGCTAGATGGGATAGGGATGGCTAGTGGTTAGCTAGTTGGTCTGGTGATCAGAAGGTCATCATGAGTTCAAATCCCACCTGGGAACAACTCCACCTCAAGTGTGCCCTTGAGTAAGACACTTAGCCCTAAATTACTCCAGGGAGACTGTCCCTGTGATCGCTAATTGTAAGTCGCTTGGATAAAAGTGCCTGCTAAATGACTTGGAGCTAAGGGCAAAAAAAAGTACCCTTTATTTATGAAGCTTCCATTTCTATCACCAGAATACAAAAACGTATCAACTCATCCGCTTTTACATTTCTTATGATCCTTGGGTCATTAGTAAAACAAAATAACGCAGAGTCAAACTCGTTCTCATAATGAAACAATCTTCCCACGGCTGTCAGAACTGCAGAGTCACTCCCCATCTTCCGTCAGAGACTGAAGACCTCCATCTCTTCAGGCCACACCTTAACTGTCACTCCTGAGACATCTACTACCCCCCTGCACTGTCCCTCCTGAGACATCTACTACCCCCCTGCACTGTCCCTCCTGAGACATCTACTACCCCCCTGCACTGTCCCTCCTGAGACATCTACTACCCCCCTGCACTGTCCCTCCTAAGACATCTACTACCCCCCTATACTGTTTCTCCTGTGTCAATACACACATTTTTCAAACTTGCACGACGACTGCCAATGGCCCCTGGCCTGAGCATAGAGTACTTTTCCTGCTACGACTAGTGGATAAATGATTCACTTATTTAGTCGAATGTATTTGTTGTAAGTCGCTTTGCATAAAGGCGTCTGCTAAATGTCTAAAATGTAAATGTTATGTAATGAGACGTCTGTCCGTAGCCTCGATCCCTCACTGACAGAAGAATATGTATGATGTTATTTAATTTAATAATGAATTACTTAAGCATATTAAGATTAACATGAATGATGTTATATTATTATTTATATTATTATATTATTTATATAATGCTTACTCTAGCTCGTAAGCCGGCCCACTTTGAGAGACACTTTATGTATCCCAGAATCCTCTGCTGCTGAACGTTCAGTCGCCCTAGAGAGGGTCCCATGTTCTCACGCCCCCCTGACGGACTGAGCACATTTTCCGTGTCTATATTTATCTCTCTCACATCTGATATGGCCTCAGGTTCTGAAGGAGGAGGAGGAGGAGGAGGAGGAGGGGTCAAGGGAAGAGAACAACATTTTCGTTCCAATCATGAATCGGACATACTGTACATTGCCTACATTGGCAGACAACAAAGGGGGAGTCATATACAGCTAAAACACTTGCGGGAAGACACTACTGCAGCCTACGGCAAACTCATACAGGCCTGTCAGTGGACGCATGTGACTAGTACTGACCCAAGCTAAATAGGACCCACACTGTTTGATGAAGTAGGACAGAGGGGGGCCGATGATCCAGATTGAGAGCGTGTGGTCTCTCTGGAGTGTGGCGCGTTATAGAAAACTCGATAGTGTGTGTCTGTGGCGGTAGTCGTGGTGAGTTGTCTATGAGCAAGTCACTTCTTGCCTTTGAACAGGATAGCTTGAGGCCAAACAATGGTTTCCATTCTGTATGTCGATTGAGAAATAAAAGTAACAGTATCATCAGGGAAGAGGTTGTTATTGGGGTGAGAGTTGAACGAGTTTATGTTTTGCAGCATTTCCAAAATCGCTGGTAGACAACTTTGAATACTCACTCAGCCGAACAATGCTAGACAGTGTTCCAAAGCTGTCACTGCTCCGATAATAGCACGTGATTTGTTTACCAAATTATCTAAATGCGGAAAATTCAATTATTATGCAACTCGGATTCAAGACGTCATGTGCCAACTGGTGGTAAACCACAAGGTCCACATCATTCATTGGCACTACTGTTTCAATCCCCCCCCCCCCCCCCCCCCCCCCCTTCTTCCGCCCCGCCCTGTGAGTAAACTGGGTAATTTGCCAGAGTCGCACATCTTCATATAAATTCCAATACAGCTGAGAATGAAAACACAGCCCAAATATTACATTCCTAGGTCAGAGGTATGTCTTTGCTTTGAGAGAAGCCTCTCCACTGTGGGGAAACGAGGCTGCTGGAGGTGGACGTCGGAGTCATTGTAATGGAATGGGACGGAATGAGGAATGGTATCAAACACATATTTCATATAACAGAAGGGTTATAAGAAATAAAGGTGTTTGAACACCAAATAAAGAAAATAAAACTCTTATTTAGTTTTTATTAAGTCAATTGTATAATTTGTATTTGTATATTCTTGTCCCTGACTTGTATGCCTTTGTTCGCCAATAAAAAAATAAAATAAAAATAATAATAAAAAAAGACAGCCTCTTCTCCCTCTCTCTCTGTCAGTGTTGATTGTACAACAGCCCCATAGGAAGTGACAGGATGTCACATGTCACTTGTGACATTCAGGGTTAGGGTTAGTCCATTGTGTGGTTGAGCATCAGAGTGGTTCCTCACTCAGAGAAGACCTGACAGACAGAGTGTTGTGTGTTTCTCTCTGGGAAGGACGTCCATTTGAACTTTGATGAGAGTATATCCACCAGTGGCGGCTGTTGTTAACCCCCCCACCCCCCCCCCCCCTCCCCTCATGGGGTACAATGACTCTTAGTTCCTTTTCACTATTTGCACTTCTGGTTAGATGCTAAACTGCATTTCGTTGTCTGGTACTTGTACTCTGCAATGGCAGTAGAAGAAAAGTTTCATGTAATCTGATCTAACTACTTGTTCCTCTTTTTTTCAGACACAACGATGTTGACCTCATTGTGACCAGGCTGTGTGGAACACAAGTGACATCACTGGAGACATGACTGTCACATCCACCCAGTAGGAGAGGAGAGGAGAGGAGAGGAGAGGAGAGGAGAGGAGAGGAGAGGAGAGGAGGTCAGGAGGGCCATGATGTTAAACTGAAGGACATCTTTTCTCTGAGAAGATGTCTTCTTCTGGAACTACATGATGGAGCTCAGACACTTCCAAACCCTCTGGAATCAATCTAAAAGTAGCCACGTATCCAAGGCAACGAAAACCTACTGGACTTGACGACAATCCAAAAAAATATCTAATAGACGAACCAAGCTCGAGAGAGAGAGAGAGAGAGAGAGAGAGAGAGAGAGAGAGAGAGAGAGAGAGAGAGAGAGAGACCGAACGAGATAGAAAGAGAGAGAGAGAGGGAGAGAGAGTGTCAGAGGAGAGTCAGAGGGAGAAGGGCTAGAAGAAGAAAAGCAAGAAAGGAAGGGAAGGATTCTTTCCAGAATGTTTATGAATTTCCGAAGGATCCGAAAATGTCAATGCGTGCAGCTGGTGACGACCTGCTTCGTGCTCTCGGTGCTGATGGTGTGCTGGGAGCAGCTGGACCACCACGTAGTCAGCCACATGAAGTCCTACTCGTACCGCTACCTCGTCAACAGCTACGACTTCATCAACAAGAGCTTCGGGGTGAGCCCCGAGGAGGCCCAGATCCAGGCCAATCACCGGTACCTCATCAACCACAGGGACAAGTGTGAGCTCCACTCGGGCCAAGGCCAGAACCAGGCCAGGAACCTGGACGACCTGGACAACCGTGTGCTGCTGCTGCTGTTCGTCAAGTCCTCCCCGGAGAACCTGGAGCGGAGGCAGGCCGTCCGGGCCACGTGGGGGAACGAGACCTACCTCCGCCGGGAGCTGGGGGCCAGCGTCCGCGTGGTGTTCGCCCTGGGGGTGCACCCGGACCCGCGGCGGAGGGGGCGGGCGCAGCGGGACCTCCTGGGGGAGGACGCGGCCTACGGGGACCTGATCCAGCAGGACTTTGCGGACACGTTCCACAACCTCACCACCAAGCTGCTGCTGCAGTTCCGCTGGGCGCACGCCTACTGCCGGCACGCCCGCTTCCTCATGTCGGCCGACGACGACGTGTTCGTGCACATGCCCAACCTGGTGCGCTACCTGCGCGAGGCGGCCGGCCGGGGCGCGGCCAAGGACATGTGGGTGGGGCACGTCCACAGGGGGGCCCCGCCCATCCGGCGCAAGGACAGCAAGTACCACGTCCCGTACGAGATGTACCCCTGGCCCTCTTACCCGGACTACACGGCGGGCGCCGGCTACGTGGTGTCCGGGGACGTGGCGGCCAAGATCTACCGGGCCACGCTCTCGCTGAACGCCTCCATGTACATCGACGACGTGTTCATGGGCATCTGCGCCAACGCCATGGGCGTGTCGCCCCAGGAGCACGTGTACTTCTCGGGGGAGGGCAAGGCGCCGTACCACCCCTGCATCTACGATCACATGATCACGTCGCACGGACACGAGACGGACGTCAGGCGTCTCTGGCGCGAGGCCACGGACCCGAGGGTCCGCGGGGTCTCGGCGGGACTCACAGGGAGGCTGTACTGCACGGCGGTGAAGGTGATGCTGCTGTGCAGGCCGTACTATCAGAACACGTACCCGTGCAAGGCGGCGTTCTCCTAGTGGTACGGTTACAGGGGGGAGGGGGGGGAGAGTGTCTTTCACTTGCACACAGCATGCAGCCTCTCCTGTGCGCGGTCTTTTTTTTTATTTTTTATTGTTTTATATTTCAGTGTTTTACTTCGCAACTGGTATTGTTTTTGTTCCAATAAATATAAAAGACTTGAAAAAAAAAAGCATCCCGTGGAACAGTCGTGCCTTGGCTTGAAGTGATGATAGGTACTTGTGATCTCAGGAGTGTACTTCAGAGATGTTTTTGGAAAGAAGTGTAACACAGAAGTGTAATCCAGAGGTGTTCTCGGAAAGAAGTGTAACACAGAAGTATGCTTCTTCAGAAGTGCGAGTGACTCAGAAAGTGTGCTTCAGAAGTGTACTCACAAATGTACTTGAATAGAAATGTGAAATGAATAGAGCTGACATGAGTCCCTGTTCTAAATGAATGACCTTCTCATTACAGCCGTTTCTATATCTGAAGCTGTTGTGAAGTTTCACACTCCTGAACCAAAATGTGTGGTTGTAATCGTGTGATGAAGGTAAATGACCAACTGATTTCACTCGCTGATTTGAGATATTCAAACAAGGGAACAATTTACCGTTGAATAAAATTACCTCACGACACAAGGAGGAACTTCTGACCAGAATCCACAGCAGTTTTTATTCATTCTTCTCTACTTTTTCTGTATTTAAATGACATGGGTTGAACAAAAGCTCGCTTCTATCGAGTCGATCATTCTCTCTTTCCGTGGCAGCATGCTTCTCTTCCCCCTGTTCTCATCCACTCACACACCCCCCTCTCTCTTTTATCTAGAGTTATACTCCCCCCCACACAGCCATTCTCTCTTTTTTCTCTATAAGACTTAATCTCACCCCCCCCCCCCGCTCTTCTGTCTGTAGAGCTCACCCCTCTCTCTTTTCTCAATAGTAGAGTTACAACCCCCCCCGCGCCATCGCCCCACCCCGCCGCCCCTTTTCTCTCTCTCCTATGTGGAGTTAACCCCCCCCCCCCCCCCGCGCCATCGCCCCACCCCGCCGCCCCTTCTCTCTCTCCTATGTGGAGTTACCCCCCCCCCGCCTCTAGACCAGTGGGGCAACAGACATTTCCTGCCTCTGGTTTTTTACAAGACATCACACACTCTGGCTATGCAACCACTTCCTGCTAGCCAGCCAGCCAGCAGCGAGGTTAGTTAAATCATTCCATATGAACTCTGCCTGCTTGTTGCCGTGATACAGGACAGGACAGGGCCCCCCAGGAGAGGAGAAACAGAGTGACTCTGCAGCATGGAATTTAATAGGGGGGGGGGGCTAACTGCTAACTGCTGAGCTAAGCTAGCAGCTAAGTTAACACACACACACACAGGCACAGACACACACAAGCACACAAACACACACACACACACAGATCCTCTGAAGAGCCTGTACAGTAGCACTTCACACTGTTCGCTGGGGTCTCTGGGGTAGCGTGTCGGTGTGAATTAGCTCACGTTTATTTTCAGAGCGGCGCTCCTGACAGCCTACAGTCGACTCTACAATCATTGAGGGGTCTACCGTACTTTTGGGCTTGTGTGTGTACGTGTGTGTGTGTGTGTGTGCGTGTGCGTGTGTGTGCGTGTGTGAGCGTGTGTGTGCGTGTGTGTGTGTGTGTGTGTGTGAGCGTGTACGTGTGCGCGTGTGTGTGTGCGTGCGTGTGTGGAAGGGGGGTGGGGGGGACTTGACAAAGCATGACACGGTGTCTAGCGCGCCGTGTTCA
>NC_137687.1:26556958-26571958 GCF_963989245.1 Nansenia antarctica
CCCGCCTCCACACAGCCTGACCATCATCCCAGAGACAGATACCGTACTGTAACAGGAAGCAACACTAGTCTGTCTGAGTAAGAGGAAGGTGTTTGCATGAAATGTATGTGTGTGTGGAGTGTGTGTCCACCAGCCTCCCCCAGTATCTACCTCCAACAGCCTCCCCCAATATCTACCTCTGTGTGCGTGCGTGCGCACTGTGTGTGTGTGTGCGTGTACACATGTGCGTGTGTGTGTCATTTTTTTGTTTATCCAACCACATATTTACGTGGTATGTAAAATTGACTGAGAGCCTGACGTTGCCCTGAGGTTGCCGTGGCGACGGTGAGGCGGGTATACCTTGATGCCTCCCTTGGCCTTGCGGATGTTCTTCCGCTTGGCTAGCTCCGCGTCGCTAGGCGGCCTGGCGGAGCTGGCTGAGGTCTCTGACGCCCGCCGCGCGGGCGCTGGGAATGGGGAGAAGAAACCACAGAAGGAGAGAGGAGAAGAGAGAAGGAGAGAGGAGAAGAGAGGAAAAGAGAGAAGAAGAGAGGAGAAGAGAGGAGAAGAGAGAAGGAGAGAGGAGAAGAGAGAAGAAGAGAGAAGAAGAGAGGAGAAGAGAGGAGAAGAGAGGAGAGGAGAAGAGAGAAGGAGAGAGGAGAAGAGAAGAAGAGAGGAGAAGAGAAGAAGAGAGAAGAAGAGAGGAGAAGAGAGGAGAGAGAAGAAGAGAGGAGAAGAGAGGAGAAGAGAGGAGAAGAGAGGAGGAGAGAGAAGGAGAGAGGAGGAGAGAGAAGAGAGGAGGAGAAGAGAGAAGGAGAGAGAAGGAGAGAGGAGGAGAGAGGAGAAGAGAGAAGGAGAGAGAAGGAGAGAGAAGGAGAGAGGAGGAGAGAGGAGGAGAGAGGAGAAGAGAGAATGAGAGAGAAGGAGAGAGAAGAAGAGAGAAGGAGAGAGAAGGAGAGAGAAGGAGAGAAGAGAGGAGAAGAGAGAAGGAGAGAGGAGGAGAGAGAAGTAGAGAGAAGAAGAGAGAAGGAGAGAGAAGGAGAGAGGAGGAGAGAGAAGGAGAGAGAAGGAGAGAGGAGGAGAGAGGAGAAGAGAGAAGGAGAGAGAAGGAGAGAGGAGGAGAGAGGAGGAGAGAGGAGAAGAGAGAAGGAGAGAGAAGAAGAGAGAAGGAGAGAGAAGGAGAGGAGAGAGGAGGAGAGAGAAGTAGAGAGAAGAAGAGAGAAGGAGAGAGAAGAAGAGAGAAGGAGAGAGGAGAAGAGAGAAGGAGAGAGAAGAAGAGAGAAGGAGAGAGGAGAAGAGAGAAGGAGAGAGAAGGAGAGAGAAGGAGAGAGAAGAAGAGAGAAGGAGAGAGAAGAGAGAAGGAGAGAGAAGAAGAGAGAAGGAGAGAGAAGGAGAGAGAAGAGAGAAGGAGAGAGAAGAAGAGAGAAGGAGAGAGAAGAAGAGAGAAGGAGAGAGAAGAAGAGAGAAGAGAGAAGGAGAGAGAAGGAGAGAGAAGAAGAGAGAAGAAGAGAGAAGGAGAGAGAAGAGAGAAGGAGAGAGGAGAAGAGAGAAGAAGATAGAAGGAGAGAGAAGAAGAGAGAAGAGAGAAGGAGAGAGAAGAAGAGAGAATGAGAGAGGAGAAGAGAGAAGAAGATAGAAGGAGAGAGAAGAAGAGAGAAGAGAGAAGGAGAGAGAAGGAGAGAGAAGAAGAAGAGATTAAAATTAAACCCCTCAGGTAATCCACACACAGGTAATCCACGCGACCGGTACTAGAATGTATGTCGAGGCGTTGGCGATGTGTACTGTACATGGAGGCATATGAGAGACATTTGATATGGGGGATCTTGACGGTTCATAATGTGCCTTTGTGTGCTACTCTGTGTGTATAGAGTACGCAGAGCATATGAAGCAGGTGGAGGTAGAAATCGGAGAACGTGCTCATTGTGTCCATTGTGATAGTGGTCATGTGTAATGTGTGTATGTTTGATGTAATTGACACGGCTGTATTGAGCTTTTCTATCTGTACCAACAACAAATTCCACCGACCTTGGTTGCGGTCATTAAACGATTAATTAGTGTACCTGCGTGTGTGTGTGTGTGTGTGCGTGTGCGTGTGCGTGTGTGCGCATTACAATGAGCCCGTCCTCCGGTTCCAACTCCACCAGCCTCCCCTGACAGGAAGGTCGATTACGGCCCAATCCCAATTCTTATTTTTACCCCTACCCCTCTTTTTCGAGTGCCCCTCGCTTTTCAACTTGCCCCAGGGAACAGAGTTACAAGGGGTGGTGGTTTAAATCTTCCCCTATGAAACGGGACAACCCTTCAGACCCTGATACGTCATCAGTAGTGTCATCGAAAAGCTTGGACGCTCGCGATTCATTTACAACTTATACGTTTCGATCAAACAAGTCCTCAAATAAAGGCATTCTGGGAGATTTATCATTTCATTTCAGCGATTTTGAGTTTCTGAAAAAACTCAGTTTGGAGGGCCAAGTCAAAGTCGCCCTACCCCTCTATCCCAACAAGAAGTATCGGGACACCCTACCCCTACGCGTGAACGTGCGAAACGGAGAGGTAGGGCTAAACTGTAGGGGCAAAGGGGTGTGTTGGGATTGGGCCTGTGACAGGTTCATGTGTCAGGTGACTCACGTGGGGCGGGGCCGGTGGTCCTGGGGTTTTTGGGGGCCTGGCGTTTGGGGGAGGACTCGGGGCGGGGGGCCACGGGCTGGACGGGGCGGGCCTGTTTGGTGGACAGCTTCTTCAGGCTGACGTGTCTCTTCTCGAACATCTCCTGGACGTCCTCCAGCCTCTTCAAGGTCTTCTGCACGTTGGCCTGCAGGACAGCGGGGTGGAGAGGTCAGGACAGGGGGACGGAGAGGACAGGACAGGGGGGTGGAGAGGTCAGGACAGGGGGGAGGAGAGGAGAGGACAGGGGGGAGGAGAGGACAGGACAGGGGGACGGAGAGGACAGGACAGGGGGGTGGAGAGGTCAGGACAGGGGTGGAGGAGAGGACAGGACAGGGGGGAGGAGAGGACAGGACAGGGAGGTGGAGAGGACAGGACAGGGAGGTGGAGAGGACAGGACAGAGGAGGTGGAGAGGACAGGACAGGGAGGTGGAGAGGTCAGGACAGGGGGGAGGAGAGGACAGGACAGGGGGGAGGAGAGGACAGGACAGGGGGGAGGAGAGGACAGGACAGGGGGGAGGAGAGGACAGGACAGGGGGGAGGAGAGGACAGGACAGGACAGGGGGGAGGAGAGGACAGGACAGGACAGGGGGGAGGAGAGGACAGGACAGGGGGGAGGAGAGGACAGGACAGGGAGGTGGAGAGGACAGGACAGGGGGGAGGAGAGGACAGGACAGGGGGACGGAGAGGACAGGACAGGGAGGTGGAGAGGACAGGACAGGGGGGAGGAGAGGTCAGGGGGGAGGAGAGGACAGGACAGGGGGGTGGAGAGGACAGGACAGGGAGGTGGAGAGGACAGGACAGGGAGGAGGAGAGGACAGGACAGGGGGGAGGAGAGGACAGGACAGGGGGGAGGACAGGACAGGACAGGGAGGTGGAGAGGACAGGACAGGGAGGAGGAGAGGACAGGACAGGGGGGAGGAGAGGACAGGACAGGGGGGAGGAGAGGACAGGACAGGGGGATGGAGAGGACAGGACAGGGAGGTGGAGAGGACAGGACAGGGGGGAGGAGGGGACAGGACAGGGAGGAGGAGAGGACAGGACAGGGGGGAGGAGAGGACAGGACAGGGGGGAGGAGAGGACAGGACAGGGGGACGGAGAGGACAGGACAGGGAGGTGGAGAGGACAGGACAGGGGGGAGGAGAGGACAGGACAGGGGGACGGAGAGGACAGGACAGGGAGGTGGAGAGGACAGGACAGGGGGGAGGAGAGGTCAGGGGGGAGGAGAGGACAGGACAGGGGGGAGGAGAGGACAGGACAGGGGGGAGGAGAGGACAGGACAGGGGGGAGGAGAGGACAGGACAGGGGGGAGGAGAGGACAGGACAGGGAGGTGGAGAGGACAGGACAGGGGGGAGGAGAGGACAGGACAGGGAGGTGGAGAGGACAGGACAGGGAGGTGGAGAGGACAGGACAGGGGGGTGAAGAGGACAGGACAGGGGGGAGGAGAGGACAGGACAGGGAGGTGGAGAGGACAGGACAGGGAGGAGGAGAGGACAGGACAGGGAGGAGGAGAGGACAGGACAGGGAGGAGGAGAGGACAGGACAGGGAGGAGGAGAGGACAGGACAGGGAGGAGGAGAGGACAGGACAGGGAGGAGGAGAGGACAGGACAGGGAGGAGGAGAGGACAGGACAGGGGAGAGGAGAGGACAGGACAGGGGGGAGGACAGGACAGGGAGGAGGAGAGGACAGGACAGGGAGGTGGAGAGGACAGGACAGGGAGGTGGAGAGGACAGGACAGGGGGGAGGAGAGGACAGGACAGGGAGGTGGAGAGGACAGGACAGGGGGGAGGAGAGGACAGGACAGGGAGGAGGAGAGGACAGGACAGGACAGGGGGGAGGAGAGGACAGGACAGGGGGGAGGAGAGGAGAGGACAGGGGGGAGGAGAGGACAGGACAGGGGGGAGGACAGGACAGGACAGGGGGGAGGAGAGGACAGGACAGGGGGGAGGACAGGACAGGACAGGGAGGTGGAGAGGACAGGACAGGGGGGAGGAGAGGACAGGACAGGGAGGTGGAGAGGACAGGACAGGGGGGAGGAGAGGACAGGACAGGGGGGAGGAGAGGACAGGACAGGGGGGAGGAGAGGACAGGACAGGACAGGGAGGTGGAGAGGACAGGACAGGGGGGAGGAGAGGACAGGACAGGGGGGAGGAGAGGACAGGACAGGGGGGAGGAGAGGACAGGACAGGGAGGTGGAGAGGACAGGACAGGGAGGTGGAGAGGACAGGACAGGGGGGAGGAGAGGACAGGACAGGGGGGAGGAGAGGACAGGACAGGGAGGTGGAGAGGACAGGACAGGGGGGAGGAGAGGACAGGACAGGACAGGGGGGAGGAGAGGACAGGACAGGGAGGAGGAGAGGAGAGGACAGGGGGGAGGAGAGGACAGGACAGGGGGGAGGACAGGACAGGACAGGGGGGAGGAGAGGTCAGGACAGACGGGTGGAGAGGTCAGGACAGGGCATAGAAATAGAATTCATAGAATGGATATTTCCATTGAAATCCCCCCTGTCCCACACACCTTGACGTCAGTTGAGAGGACCATCTCATACTGGTTGTGGTGGTTCTTGAGGTCCAACAGCTGGTTCTCATAGGCCGTCTCCTGGTACCGCTCAATGTCCTGCAGCGCTGACTCCGCCCCTTCCTGCGACTGGCACTTGTCCACAGCTTGGGATGCCAGCAGATACACCCCGGACTCACACCATTGGTTAACCTGCAACCAATAGACACAGGAGTTGAGTTGACCAATGATATCAAGGGTTGTTTTATGATTTTTCATCTAATTAAAATAGACAATGTACAAAAAATACAATGTACTTTACACAAGAAACAAAATGTCACAAATGTCTGTTATTTTGACCACATACAGTGTCCTCTGTAAGAATTGGGACACTGAAGCATTTTTATCTTCTTTTGGCTCATACTCCAACAGTTTGGAATAGAAACTGGTTAATTGATTGAATTGGTTAATTGATTAAAAATGGTGCCATGAAATCAGGGGCCTGTGTATAAAAATGGTAATTTCTAAATCATGAAACCACTGTGTAAACAAATACCCCCCAAAATGATAAAAGGTGACTAAATCTATAGTTTTACCTCATAGTAACTGTTTGATTTAAAATCCAAACCTGCTGTAGTCACAACTGACATGGAGGAGGGGAAATTTGCCTATCAAGGCTGGAGTTTTCTGTCTTCCGAGATTTTCCATTAGTGACGTTGATGGAATACCCCCTAGGTGTGTGTAGGGGGAGGGGCCTCACCTTGTCTATGGCCAGGTGTGTGTAGAGTCTCACCTTGTCTGGTGTGTGTAGAGGGAGGAGTCTCACCTTGTCTATGGCCAGGTGTGTGTAGGGGGAGGGGCCTCACCTTGTCTATGGCCAGGTGTGTGTAGGGGGAGGGGCCTCACCTTGTCTATGGCCAGGTGTGTGTAGGGGGAGGGGCCTCACCTTGTCTATGGCCAGGTGTGTGTAGGGGGAGGGGCCTCACCTTGTCTATGGCCAGGTGTGTGTAGGGGGAGGGGCCTCACCTTGTCTATGCCTTTGTGTATCTGGAGGGACTTGGTCAGGATGTCGTTCTTCTTCTGCGCTTCGTTGGTGAAGTCGTCGCAGACGCGGCGGAGCTCCACACACTTGGGCCGTAGGGAGTCCAGGGCGTAGTGGTCGCTCTGGATCAGCTGGTCGCCATGCAGGGCGTGGAGCTGGGCCTTCTCCACCGACGCCTGACAACAACAACAACAACAACAACATTATTAACAACAACAACAGCATTATTAATAACAACGACAGTTGTTGTGTGTGTGTGTGTGTGTGTGTGTATCTGATGTTGTGTGTGTGTGTGTGTGTATCTGATGTTGTGTGTGTGTGTGTGTGTGTGTGTGTGTGTATCTGATGTTGTGGGTGTATCTTCTGATGTGTGTGTATCTGATGTGTGTATCTTCTGATGTTGTGTTTGTATCTGATGTGTGTGTATCTTCTGACGTGTTCTTAGAATATTGAAATGTTTTATTTTAACTAATGACGTTACTTACATGTTGCAACTGGCCGGGGACTTCAGCTGAAAATTAGCCGACGCTATTAGGCTAACGCTGCCTTTTTTACTGTATTTTATATGGTTCATGTATTTGGATTGTCCTCGACATAATGAACTAATAAACTAAACTAAACTGATGTTGTGTGTGTATCTGATGTTGTGTGTGTAGCTGATGTTGTGTGTGTGTGTGTGTGTATCTTCTGATGTTGTGTGTGTATCTGATGTTGTGTGTGTGTGTGTGTGTGTGTGTATCTGATGTTGTGTGTGTGTGTGTGTATCTGATGTTGTGTGTGTGTGTGTGTGTCAGATGACCTTGGCTTTGTTCTCGACGACCTTCAGCTCCTTCAGCAGCACCTCCACACGTGTCACACAATCACCGATGTCTGATAGGCCGCTTAGAGCCTCCATCACACTGTCCAACGACACTTTCACCTGAGAGAGAGAGGGAGTGGGGGGGGGGGTAGAGAAAGAGAGAAATAGATAAATAGAGAGAGAGAGAAAGAGTGGGGAGGGGGGGTTGTAGAAAGAGAGAGAGTGGGGAGGGGGGGTAGAGAGAGAAAGTAAAACAGAAAGAGAGAGAGTGGTGGATTAGAGAGAGAGAGACAAATAGATAGAGAGAGAGAGAGAAAAATAGATAAATAGAGAGAGAGAGATAAAGAGAGAGCGAGAGAAATAGAGAGAGAGAGAGAAATAGATAAATAGAGAGATATATAAAGAGAGAGAGAGAGAGAGAGAGAGAGAGAGAAAGAATGAGAGAGAGAAATAGATAAATAGAGAGAGAGAGGGAGATAGAGGGAAAAAAGGGAACCGACGGTAAACCAGTAAACCACAGATGAAGACGAGACTCTGTGTAAAAGCTTGAGAGCGTGAGGAAGAGAGACTACGTATTCATGTGAAGAGGAAGGGCTGTGCAAGTGTTCTCCTGTCAATGTAAACGTGTGAGTGGTGCCTTTCCTCCCCTCCTCTAGGGGAGCTGTGGGGAGACTAGCAGTCTGGCACCTACCTCTCTGAAGTCATGTTCAAAGTGTCGTAGCTGCAAACACTGCTCCAGCTTCAGGTGGTGTTTGGACCAGAACTGTTCAAACGCGTTCTCCGTCTCGTCCAACTGGGCCAGCAACCTGTGACGGTCCAATCACAATTGATTAGCTTCTTTTTTTGTATCAGTATTTATTGGGTTTCAGCAGAGACATGAACAGAGCATCATATCTACATCTTAAAGAGTAAAACAAAGGGCAAATAAAATTGGCATAACCCCTAAACAGACGGGTAAAACTGTGAAAAGGAAAAGAAACAAGGCAAGAAAAAAGGGAGAAAAAAAGAAGAAGAAGAAGTCCGGAGGTGTTTCAATAAACATGTTACTAGTAATGTATTCTGAATGGGTATTCAATTAGGTGTCACATTTCATACAAATGTTAATTTTTCCCAGTATTTTTCAAACAATTGATTTCCTTTTAAGGGATTTTTTCCCCCTTTTTTTTACTCCCTATGCAACACAGTGTTCTCTGACATCATCACCCTGCGACACAAACCACAACAAACAAGCACGGAGGACAAGAGAGCTGAAGAGGTGTGTTGCTTTCTGTCACTGAACATCCCAAAGACAATTTATTGTCCACGACGACTTCTGAGTTTGAGAAAGCACTAGAGAGCACCGCCTACACCCCACAGGGTCCCTGTCACTACACTGTTTTTAACACCATTCCTCATTCTGTTCCATTCCGCATTAAACCAGCTTGTCTACTGATTTCCCTCTTTTAAGACTTTTTATTCAAAAAGGCCTTTGACTGCTGAATCTGTGTTTATTCTTGTGATTTATTTGGTGTTTTTATGTTTTTAACTTATTATGTTTTTAGGCTGTTCTTTTTTTAAACTCTGTAGCACTCTTAGATTGTTTTGAATGAAAAGTGCAATACAAATAAAATGCATTATTATTATTATTATTATTATTATTATTATTATTATAGGTTGATATGAAGCAGGTCCGTCTGTCCACCCACCTCTCCACCGTGGTCTGGTTCTCCAGCTGGTCGGGGTTGAGCGTGTGGCTCGCGGCCTTGGCGGCCTGCTCTCTGATGCAGGCCAGGAGGGTGGTCCCCTGCTTCATGGCCAGCTTCAGCTCATCCTGGGGGGAGAAACGGAGAGGAAGGGATTCCATATCACAACACCAACACACCAACATGCGCAAACGTGCGCAAAACCTTCTTGTGTCCAGCATTCTAGAATTAGAATGAGTGTTTCTAGAATTAGAATCTGAATTCGAAAGAATCCCCTCAAATGAGGCTAGTTATGCTAGTCTCACATGTCAGTTATAGTGTATGGGGGTCAGATTAGCCTCATGCTAACCCAGAGCAGACAGTTATAGTGTATGGGGGTCGGTAGCTAATGCTAACACCCACCTTGAGCTGGTCGTGTCTGTCTGTGTGCGTGGTCAGCAGGTCTTTGGTACAGCCGACATCGTTAGGCAGTTCGGTCTCTGCCAGGTCTGTGCCAAACTTCTGCAGCAGCTGAGCGGTAGTCTTCACCGTCACTGCAAAGTTCTCAATGGCCTGGGAGGAAACACACACACACATACACACACACACACAGAGAGACACACATAGACACAGAGAGAGACACACACACACACACACACACACACACAGAGAGAGAGACACACACAAACACACACACACAAAGACACAGAGACACACACACACACACACACACACACACAATTGGCAGTTAAAGGTAAATGGAGACCATTATGAGTACTGAAGACAGCGAACGATGGTTCTGGGCCCTGGGCGACCCGAGGTGGCCCGGTGGGGGGGGGGGGGGGGGGGGGGTGATGACTCACAGTGCGGTGGTGGATCCATTGACTGTGGTAGTACTCGAGGTTCCCTCCCAGTTCGCAGGTCAGCTGGGCCTTATCAACGTAGCCGTGGAGGTCCGACAGGGAGTTCAGCATCACTATCTGTTGGAACACGGGGGACAGAACACACCACTCACATACTGGAACACACCTCATTCATGCATTCATTCTTATATTAATTAATGTGTGTCACATTCTGGTGGAAAAGTTTTCCGGTACTGTGTATTAAATACACTGAACGATTTGTAGATCTGTGCTCCCTGAACCAGATGGTGATAGGAGGTAGCATCTTCCCCCTCAAGTGCATGCACAAGGCGACAGGGAGATCAGAGAGAATCAGATAGATCATATCTGTATCAGCCAGAGTTCAGTCGCTCGTGTCAGGATGTGCGAGTGATGCGGCGAGTCGATGTTGCATCTGACCATCATCTATCTGCTTGTGATGACAGGGAAGCTCAGACTAAAGAAGCATGCCAACACAACCAACACGCATAACAGATATAACGTCGGACTGCTCAGAGATACGAAAGTGGTCCTTCAGGCTCAGCCTTCCTAACAGATTCGAGACGCTTCAGGATCTGTTTGTAGGTGACAGCGCAGATCTTGGCAACAGTCGAAGAAAATGTGGCTCGACACCTGCGAAGAAATCTTAGGAAAATCGAAAAGACAACACAAGGAGTGGATTTCATGTAGGCACCTTACAGAAACTCGAATCAAGAAAACAGAAGAAAGCGAAGCGTAACCGGGGCCGAACAAGAATGGCGAAGGCTAAAGCGCTGAAAGAGTACATGGCTGCTGATAAAGAAGTAAAGAGAAGCGTTAAGAATAACAAAAGAAACTATGTTGAAGGCCAAACAAGCAGAAGAGGCCGTCAGAAAGGGACATTTGAGAGAACTTTACATGATGACCAAGAAACTAGCAGGAAAATTTAAACAAACTGACAAACTTGTTAGGGACTAAAAGGTAAAACTCCCTCACAACAACAGAAGAGCAGCTGATGAGATGGGCGGAACATTTCAGGGAGATCCTGGATCGCCCCGGTCCCTGAAACTCCGCCTGACATACCTCCCTCAAACACAAAACTGCCCATCAACTGTGAAAGACCATCCAAGGCAGAAATTAAAGAAGCCATCTTGTTAGGGCTGCAACTAACGATTATTTTGATAATCGATTAATCTGCCGATTATTTTTTCGATTAATCGGATACACACAAAAAAAAGATTTATTTTGCTAATTTTATTTTATGTTTTCTAAATCAGCCAGGCCTATACATATACAGTACATGTGCAACATGAATAAGTATTAATAAAAAATAATAAATAATATAAATAAAAAAGGCTTTGCTACATCAAATAGGTATAACAACAGGCCATGGACTATGGCGGTAGATTGTTTCAATAAAGTATTTGAACTCTAGCTCAATACATGCATTGTTTTAGGTAATAACTTTGCTTAATGTAAAGGTCAGTAACCCAAAGTGCAATATAGGCTTCAGACAAGACACTAATGTTTTTATAAAACAGATATGCTCCAAAACAATGCAATGTGTCCTCTCACTCCATACAATAGGCTAGGCTACAGTCAGTGCCTCACTCTAACTCACGGGTAGCTTGGTAGGCTACCACTAGCTAGCCTTTAGCTTATCACCTCTGCTCTACCACTGACGTTAGCCAACTAGCTAAATACACTTGTCATGCAATATTGAATTCATGAATGCGAGCAAACACTCACTGGCTATCGCATTACATTACAGTCATTTAGCTGACGCTTCGCCAGAACTCACACTAACGCATTTGCATGGAGAGCAGGAGACCATGGAAGGGCTGAGCCCAGCAGTACTTATATAATAAAACAATAGGAAGTTAGCTGTAACCCTCCTCTATAGAAACATAGTTACTGCTCTGGTTATCAGCACAGCTACGCAGACTACAGCTGGACGAGCAGTGTAGTGACAGTCAGCTAGCGGCAGCAGCGAGCTAACCCTGCTAGCTAACTCACTAGCATGTCCTGACAGCAGACAGCAGACAGCAGACAGATTCACGCTCAAGGCTTTTGAGTAGCATGATTTAAATGTAGCCGCCGCGCCGGTGTAGGTACCGGATTTTCCCACTTTTCCGGTTCCGGTCATAGGTTCTGCCCTTTCCGGCCATAGGTAGCGCTATGATTCGCTATGATTCGCTATGATTCGCGATGCCTACACCGTGGCAAGACAGCGTGGCGTGCGTCAACAGGAAGTAGGTTTGTTATGGAACAAGACCCGACGAATCGATAATGGAATTCGTCGCCAACGAATTTCATTATCGATTTTTATCGATTTCATCGATGCGTTGTTGCAGCCCTACATCTTGTCTCTAAAGAAAAGCTGCCGGTCCGGACGAGGTACCAGCAGAAGCCATCAAAACTGACCTTGGGACAGCTGCCAAAATTCCGCCCAGCCTCTTTAGCAGGATATGGGAGAACGGAGACCTCCCGTCAGATTGGAAGGAAGGAATTCTCATCAAGCTGCCTAAGAAAAGGGATCTCAGAGAAGGTAATAACTATAGCGGCATCATTCTCCTATCAGTACCAAGCAAAGTCTTGAACAGAATCCTCCTAGAGAGGGTGAGAGATGCAGTCGACTCGAAACTACGAGATCAACAAACGGGTTTCCGTAGAAACCGATCCTGTGCTGACCAGATCACAAGCCTCCGCATTATAGTGGAGCAATCGCTTGGGTGGAACTCTTCCCTTTATGTGAATTTTATAGACTACGAGAAGGCGTTCGACAGTGTGGATAGAGAGACGTTGATGTTAAAAGTGCTCCGTCAGGGGTGTCTACTATCGCCTTTCCTTTTCCTACTCGTGATCGACTGAATCATGAAGACCACCACTGAAGGTAGGAAAAACGGAATACAATGGACGCCGTGGACACAACTGGACGACTCGGTTTTGTTGATGACCTAGCCCTCCTTTCGCACAACCATAGCCAGATGTAGGACAAAACAACTCGTCTAGCAACAACATCACCTGGTGTAGGGCTCAAGATCAATCGAAAGAAAACAGAGCTAATGAAAGTCAACACCAAGTCTAATGTCCCAGTTACAGTAGACGGAGAGCCTGTCAACGAAGTCAAGTCCTTTGTAAACCTGGGAAGCGTGTTTGACCGAGAGGAGGGTACTGACCGAGACGTTAAGCTCAGGATAGGAAAGGAAAGAACAGCATTTGTTATGCTGAAAAACATCTGGTCCTCAAAAGGAATTCGAATGGCCACAAATTTGCGCATCTTCAACACAAATGTCAAATCCGTCCTCCTCTACCGTTGCGAAACATGGCGGAGGACGAAGGAGACGGTACAGAAGATTCAGACATACATTAACACCTGTCTGCGGCGCATATTCGGTGTGAGATGGCGGGACCGAATTAGCAACGAAGAGCCGTGGTGGAAAGCAACCCTGTTTCCCAACAGATTCTTGGGCGGAAGAAAACCAAATTTCAGCGTCACCCGCCAAGCTTTGACTTGGAACCCCCAGGGGAAAAGGAAGCACGGTCAGCCCAGAGACACTTGGACGCGAGACACTGAGATCACTGGAACTAAAGAAGATGGGAACCAGCTGGACGGGAACAGCACGAACAGCCCAAAATTGGGCGTCGTCGATGGCCTATGCTCCGCATGGAGCAAAGGGCCTAAGTAAAAGCAAGTATTTCATGTCTGTGTTTGTGTTTCTTTACAAGTTTACAAGATGGATGCTGACACTCTTGCTATCGCTATGAACAGGATATCAGCAGCCGGTAGAACTATCGACAGTGGACAATTTATGAACTCGTTGATCTCGGACTACATACATGGTAGAAACTCGGATTCAGAATTTGAAGATGACGATCGATCTCAACCTCAGTTCTGACGAGGAGGCGGAGGAGCAAAATGGCACTGTGGCTGCGGGCACTGAAAAGGTGTTAGCATCAGTAGATGCCACTGATTACGCAATAGAAATGAAGAAGATAATAAACTTTGATTGCAAGTGCCAGCAGAGATGGAAAGAGAATTCAGAACAACAGACTGTCTCCAGACTCAACACAGCGTCATTGTCAGTCAACAGAGATATGCTTGTTTTGGGAACAATACTGACCTCTGGGTGGGTGTGGGTGTGGGTGTGGGTGTGTGGGTGTGCGTGTGCGTGTGCGTGGTGTGTGGGTGACTCAGTGTGTGTGTGTGTGTGTGTGTGTGAGTGTGTGTGCGAATAAAGGGTTCTCCAGAAGGACTGATGCCACTGTCGTCAATGTGTTGATACTATTGACGATCTAAATGTACATTCTAACAGACAGTCGCCATTTTAATGGTTAGTACTCCACAACACATGCATGCTACATGCCATATAACACTGTTCTGGTATCAGATCTCTATTTCACATTCACACATAGAGAGGGGGAGTTTGAAGAGTCTTAGGTCAAAGATAGGAGGGACAAAATAGAGGTCAGGCATGCTTACCAGACTACAGACACACAGAGAGGGTGAGTTTCTCACAAGTTTAGTAAGTGGTACTATCACACAGTCAGACACACAGAGAGAGGCTGGTGGCGGTAGAAATCGGAGGACGGGCTCATCGCAACGCACGGGACGGAATGAGGAACGGCGTCCGTTCCATGCATCACAATGAACCCGTCCTCCGATTTATTTTCTACCCTCACCAGCGCCCCCTGCTGTCCACACTCTTCCCAGTCTTTGTATCACCCCAAACACACACAGAGAAAGATGAAGATCGCAGGGAGAGGAGGCATCGAAGCATGCTTACCGGTACCTTCATTTTAAAGTCGTCCCGGTGCATTCTGATGCCGATGTCGGCCAAGGCTCGCTGGAAGAACCGCGAGGGCCGCAGCACCAGGACCAGCTGCAGGTTCCCTGGGAACGCCCCCTAGTGGCCATACAGGAGAACACAGCATGGTAACATTAAAATGGACTGCAGTTATATAGCGCCTTATTCCAAAAGCGCTTTACACGTGGTCAGGGGATCGAACCGCTGAACCTCCGACCTTCTGATCATTAGACACCGGCTCTACCTCCTGAGTCACTACAGAAACACTACTGGTCGTGTATATTTATAACTTCGTAAGTGTGGACACAGGACACAGGAAACAGGAAGCACACAATATTCATAACATGCTTTTGTGATGTAGGGTTAGGACCGGACCGGATGGAATCCCGAATCAACACCTGGATCCTGGCCCAGCACATAAGTCAAAGAAGGGTGTGAGTGTGTGTGTGTGTGTGTGTGTGTGTGTGTGTGTGTGTGTGTGTGTGTGTGTGTATCTGAGCTCAAAGGTCAACCTTGTCATGGTTCGTTCCATTTCATTCACTATAAAAATAAAAAGTCTAGATTTGTATCCAAGGTCAGGCGTGGTCATTCATAGTGTGTGTCTATTCTATTGTTACAGCACCTGTTCCTGTGTATACATTGTATTCTGTTTCGATGTGTATCTGTTTCTATTGTTCTCTGTTTCTAT
>NC_137687.1:26576958-26594458 GCF_963989245.1 Nansenia antarctica
TTACTTCTTCCCCCTGAACACAAAACAGGTAAAGACAAAGGGTTAACACAAAACAGTTCAACACAAAGGGTTAACACAAAACAGGTAAAGACAAAGGGTTAACACAAAACAGGATAACACAAAGGGTTAACACAAAACAGGTAAAGACAAAGGGTTAACACAAAACAGGATAACACAAAGGGTTAACACAAAACAAGTTCCAAGTTTATTGTTACGTCACATTACACCAGTGTAAGAGAGTTAGGCTTCGGTTCCTGACATTGCAGCACAAGACATATGGCAATAGGCATAATTCAAGATACAAACGTGACAGTAGTACAGGATACTGTTACAAGGGGGGTCAGCGAAGAGGACTCCCCATCGCCCCTACTGGTCGAAGAGCGACAGTGCTCCAGCCCTGGACTAATTATCGAATGATTGTTGTCACCTGTGAGTGTTTGTCAGTGTATTTAGGTGTGTCCCATTTCCTTGTTCCCTTGTCAGTCGATCACTTGTGTTACACCGTATGGAATGCTTCAGAACCCTGTGTATGTATTACCACTTCACGTATCCGTTACCCGGAACGTAATTTGAACTTTGACTTTGTTTGCTGGTTTGCAACCTTGTACCGCCTTTGGAGCCCGTTGCTCAATCTTTAGTTTTCGTGCACTTTATTATTGTGTACACCCAGAACCTATTGAGAAACATAACAGAACCTATTGAGAAACATAACAGATCGACTGACCACTATGGATCCAGCGGATGTAATACACCTTCGCACCGTACTGGCCACCCAAGGTGCCATGCTGACCCAGCATGAACGTCTCCTCCGGGAGATGAGTGAACATCTCAGCCAGCTGTCCCTCACCGTCTCGAGCCTGGTGGACCGCCAGGACAACGCGGAACGGGTCGCCGCCGCAGCCAACGCCGCAGCAGTCCCACCTCCACTACTGGTCCCTACACCTCCGCCTACACCTCGTGAGCCTCGCCTTCCACCTCCAGAGAGGTACGACGGACGTCCAGAGGGCTGCCGAGAGTTCACCACACAGTGCACCTTAGTCTTCAACCTACAGCCGACCTCCTTTCCCACCGAGCAGTCCCGGGTGGCCTATATCACCACTCTGCTAACGGGACGTGCCCTGTCCTGGGCGACGGCAGAGTGGGAGAGGGGGACGGCGATATGTGCCAGTTCCCAGCTCTTCATAGCAGAGCTGCGGAAAGTCTTTGATCACACCCGGGTACTCTCTACCTACGAGGCAGGCAGGAGACTCACCGCCTGTCGACAGGGTCATCGCACGGTGGCGGACTATTCCGTGGAGTTCCGCACCCTGGCCAGAGAGACCGGGTGGGAGGAGCGCGCTGTGGTCGTCCTGTATGCGCAGGGGCTCTCGGAGGTCATGAAGGACGAGTTGTCCTTCCGAGAGCTGCCTGAGCAGCTGGACGACTTAGTCGACCTCTCTCGGCGGGTGGATAATAGACGCCGGGAGCGGGACCGCGAGAGAGGCTCGGCTAGGGGCGCGCCCTCCCACCTAACGCCGGGTGTGAAACCACCCAGTGGCTTCATGGAGGAGGAACCCACCTACGATGAGCCAATGCAGCTAGGAGCGGCACGCCTGTCTCAGACCGAGCGACAGCGGCGTCAGAGAGAGGGGCGCTGTCTGTATTGCGGGCGGGCTGGACACCTAGTCGCTACGTGCCCGGAGAAACCGGGAAACGGGAGGGCTCGCTAATGTCGGGGGGGGCATTGGTGAGCCACGAGTCACCTTCCGCAATGGGCGATCACCGGACTTTTTTGGGGGTAACGATAGAGGGGGGACGCCGCATACGACGGGTGTGGGCGTTGGTGGACTCGGGGGCGGCGGGGAACCTTATGCACACGGGCTTAGCCCACGAGTGGGGACTAGCTCTAAAGGACCTTCCCGTTCCATTACCGGTCCGCGCCCTGGACGGCCGGCCTCTGGGGACCGGCTTCGTTACCCAGTGCACACCACCTATTCGCATCCAGGTGGAGCAAGAACAGTGGGAGCTCATCCAGTTTTTTATTATTGAGTCTCCCGACTGTCCTCTGGTCCTGGGGCACCCCTGGCTGGCGGTGCACAACCATAACATTAACTGGTCCACGGGGCAAATTACCAACCCTCCCAGAACCCCAACCCCATTCCCAGTCCCTTCCCACTCCCTAGCTACAGCCCCTAGACCCTTTTCCACGCTAGCGGCGGGGTCTACAAACATTCCAGTGACTCCGGCCGTAGTGGGCGTTCCCCAGGTCTATTGGGATCTGGGGGAGGTTTTTAGCAAGCAGCGGGCTAGGGAACTACCCCCCCACAGGACTTACGACTGTGCCATCGACCTCCTGCCCGGTACCACGCCCCCTCGGGGGAGATTGTTCTCACACATTCGCCCTTCCACCTCCCCGGCGGGTGCAGGGTTTTTCTTTGTGGCCAAGAAGGACGGGGGGCAACGGCCGTGCATCGACTATAGGGGGTTGAACAACGTCACGGTGAAAAACAGATACCCCCTTCCGTTGATGACGACGGCCTTTGAGTCCTTGCAGGGGGCCCGGGTCTTCACTAAGCTGGACTTACGAAACGCGTACAACTTAGTGAGGATCCGGAAGGGGGACGAGTGGAAAACAGCTTTTAACACCCCCAGAGGACATTACGAGTACCTAGTAATGCCGTTCGGCCTTGCCAACGCGCCAGCGGTATTTCAAGCGCTCGTTAATGATGTCCTACGAGACCTCCTCGACCACTCAGTCTTCGTCTACCTCGACGACATTCTAATTTTCTCCAAGGACCTAGCCCAACACCGAATCCATGTGCGACAGGTGCTCGAACGCCTTCTCCATCACAAACTTTTTGTTAAAGTGGAGAAGTGCGAGTTCCATGTGGACACTGTTTCCTTTCTGGGCTTCGTGGTGGACAAGGGGAATCTACTCATGGATCCCGGAAAGGTCACTGCGGTGTTGGACTGGCCCCGACCCTCCTCTCTCAAACAATTACAACGCTTTTTGGGTTTCGCAAACTTTTATCGGAGGTTCATTCGCGGGTTTAGCGCCTTAGCGGCCCCGTTGACAGCCCTCACCCAGACTAGCCTACGCTCCTTTTCTTGGTCCCCGGAGGCGGACACCGCGTTCACGGCATTAAAACAGCGCTTCACCTCAGCACCCATCCTGGTAGGCCTATGCTGATATCTTTTACTTTAAAAAAATATATATTGGCAAGTGAATTTTTCCTGTTCTGTTGGCAGATAATTTTGCTTATTTTAAGTAATATTTCCCCCAATGTTGTGCTTTTTTTGCTTTTTTCTTTAGAACTGACTTTTTGCAGTGTAGTGCTAGTGGTGGTTCAAAATCCCACCTGGGAACACCACCACTAGACCCAGACCCAGACCAAACCAGACCAGACCAGACCCAGACCAGACCAGACCAGACCAGACTAGACCCAGACCAAACCAGACCAGACCAGACCAGACCAGACCAGACCAGACCAGACCCAGACCAAACCAGACCAGACCCAGACCAGACACAGACCCAGACCCAGACCAAACCAGACCAGACCAGACCAGACCAGACCAGACCAGACACAGACCAGACACAGACCAGACCAGACCCAGACCAGACCCAGACCAAACCAGACCAGACCAGACCAGACCAGACCCAGACCAGACCAGACCAAACCAGACCAAACCAGACCAAACCAGACCAGACCCAGACCCAGACCCAGACCCAGACCAAACCAGACCAAACCAGACCAGACCCAGACCAGACCAGACACAGACCAGACCAGACCCAGACCCAGACCAGACACAGACCAGACCAGACCCAGACCCAGACCAGACACAGACCAGACCAGACCAGACCAGACCAGACCAGACCAGACCAGGCCCAGACCAGACCCAGACCCAGACCCAGACCAAACCAGACCAGACCCAGACCAGACCCAGACCCAGACCAGACCCAGATCCAGACCAGACCCAGACCAAACCAGACCAGACCCAGACCAGACCAGACCCAGACCAGACACAGACCAGACCCAGACCAAACCAGACCAAACCAGACCAGACCCAGACCAGACCAGACCCAGACCAGACACAGACCAGACCCAGACCAAACCAGACCAGACCAGACCAGACCCAGACACAGACCAGACCCAGACCAGACCCAGACCAGACCAGACCAGACCAGACACAGACACAGACCAGACCCAGACCAGACCCAGACCCAGACCAGACCCAGACCAGACCAGACCAGACCAGACCCAGACACTTACCTGTCCTTCTCCACTGTCTCTATCCTCCTAAAATGACTGAATTGCAATTCAGCTGAACCCAACCAATCACATTCTCTTCATAAAAACTAAACTAAGAGGCTTTTTGATGAAGGACCGTGTGGTATATTTTGACACACACACAAACTGTATAGTATAGACCTGTAGAATTTGTCTTTTGCACACACATTCATACCTATGGGGGTTACACCTTTTGTAGGCCATTGTCGCATTCCTAAAGGGGGGGGTTTATGATGGTCATTCCTTTGTCATTAGAAGCACATGGTCATTCTGTTACGAGTGATCCTAATGTTGGACCCACATGTTGTGCAGAACACAGGAGACGGAATGAGAAAGTGGAATTCAAGTCGGGCAATAAATCAACCGAACTATTAATGGTACAAACAAAAGTAGGAGGTAGGTTTAGTCTCCCACCTTGGTCATTGGGGCTATAAAGGTGTGGACAACACACAAAGGAGGTCTCCTCCTTCCACACCTGGGGCCTCATTTATAGAAAGTACTTTGGATCAATTTTGATCTTACCTGTGTCGTACGTAGAAAACCACGTCAGCGTAGTGATTTATATCATTTCAACGTGAGTCAATTTGACCGTGGAAACGATCGTAGCTCTACGTCGGGTATTGACCTTGCGTACGCACATTACCTACTGGTTATGCAGAGTTATTACAGGCATGTGAGCCGCACTGCCTATACTGTAATTCAGTGGTGTGCCGTCAGGGCCAGCAAGGCCTTCTCTGCTGGCCTAAACATCATCAGAATATACATTTTATTTAATATATTTTTTCCACAAATATGTATTAATGATTCCCCATAGTCTATTCTCTTCATTTCATAGCTTTCCTCTTGGTTGCGCTGCTTCCAGTCTCCAATTGAGATTTGGAGGGCTGGCCTTTATGTTAGAGCTTTTATCCAATCAAAATGTGTTGCTAGGGGGCTCCCAAATCTGCCCGCCTTCACAACAGACGGTGCCGCGAATTCGACCTGTAACTTAACGTTGGAACGAGAAAACCTGTGGCGTTCCTAGTAAACCTACGTAGATGCGAGCAAAATCAACAACGGCGCCTGCTGGAAGGCTCAATCTGATGTCAGCACCCAGCACGTCTTTTGATTGGATACGCACTATTGAGATGCGTAGCAAGGTAATTTGCGTATCTTTATACCGTCTGCAATCAGCTACAATGGCGGAAGGGGGAGAAGAGGCAGATGTGGTGGCAGATCTTAAAACAACGCCATTTTCTAGAAGAACTTTCCAGGAAAAGATAGACATTATCAGAGAACGGCCAACCCCGACTCTTGCGAGCCTTGGGCACTTTCAGATCGCTAACTACGAGCGGTACCCCTGGCTCACAGGCTCCGAAAGGCACTGCAAATTGTACTGCTGGCAATGCCTGCTATTTGCAACAGATCGATCGGGTGTTTGGAGCCACACTGGTTTTGCAAACTTGAGTTGTCTAACCAAGGGAGCAACGAGACACCAAAGCACGGCTGGGCACTTACAAGCAACGGTGCTTTTGAACACCTTTGGGGACACTCGAGTGGATTTACAGCTCAACAGACTGTACAACAGAGTAATTGAAGTATTCCTGAGGAAAGAAAGGAGGATGGATTTTGTTTTCAAATGAAGTTGTTTTGGTGAGTACAAAGCATTTTATTTTTTATTTTATTTGTATATATTTTTGTCATTTTATTTCGTTATTTCATTTTATTTTCGTTTCAATATTAACGAATTAATATATAGGTAATTAAAATTCATTTTATTTTCGTTTCAATATTAACGAATTAATATATAGGTAATTAAAATGACAAATATAGGCTTATAAAATAAATGTTTGATGCGTCTGTTGCAGGTTGCAAGAGATGTGGAGATTACGTGGGTGGCGCACGTGAATCAGCTGTGCAGTAAAAGTACTCAAGGAGACTTGTTGAATTGTTTTGTCACGTTTCTTGACGATAAAAGTGCCTTTTATTTAAAAGTTTTGACAGTATCCAAGCGAAGCGATCTTAAAGATCACACTCTTCATTGTAAATGCGGATTTATTGATTAAAAATGCTTCGGAAATATTAATATAACTCTGTTGTACTTGTCTGATTATGTTAAGGTGATGCAACGCCCGGTTATACTGTGTTTCTGTCTAGTTTCTAGAGCCATGGCGTCATAATGATGGTATTAAGAGGTAGAATAATTCAGGTAGGACTGTGTCGGACATCACTGAAGGCCTAGGTGTGAAATGCACCGCCCGCCACTGCTGTAATTCATGCGAAGGCTCGTATGTTGTTATCAGCCGAGATTTTTTCTGAGTGGGGCAGTCCCACTCATATTTTAATTTTTATTGTGATAGATATAGTAGAGATTTGACAGGAAGGATGGGTGAGAGAGAGAGAAGGGATAACATGCAGGAGAAGTGTGAGTAAAGCAGGAGCCGCAGCAGTGCTGTCAGTAGTGTTGAATAATGGTGACCATACCACACACACACACACCACACACACACACCATAATTGTGGATCACACCAGTTTTGTCTTTAAATGGAGGCATAGTATTCGCAGATGTTTGTTTAAGATATACAGATCTACCCGCCAAGGCCAAAATCCACCCGCATTTGGCGGGTGATGATTTTTTCCCTTACCTGCCTGTCTTTCCGTCTGTCTGTCTGTTTTTCTGCCTGTCTGTCTACTATCGTAATCCATACCTGTCTGTCTGTCTTTCTGCCTGTCTGTCTACCGTCTTCATCCATCCCCGTCTGTCTGTCTGCCCCCCCCCCAAGAGTAGCCTGTGTCTGCAGAGTAGCCTGTGTCTGCGCCAGTAGCCTGTGTCTGCACTAGTAGCCTGTGTCTGCAGAGTAGCCTGTGTCTGCAGAGTAGCCTGTGTCTGCAGAGGAGCCTGTGTCTGCAGAGTAGCCTGTGTCTGCAGAGTAGCCTGTGTCTGCAGAGTAGCCTGTGTCTGCAGAGTAGCCTGTGTCTGCGCCAGTAGCCTGTGTCTGCACTAGTAGCCTGTGTCTGCACTAGTAGCCTGTGTCTGCAGAGTAGCCTGTGTCTGCAGAGGAGCCTGTGTCTGCAGAGTAGCCTGTGTCTGCAGAGTAGCCTGTGTCTGCAGAGTAGCCTGTGTCTGCGCCAGTAGCCTGTGTCTGCACTAGTAGCCTGTGTCTGCAGGGTAGCCTGTGTCTGCACTAGTAGCCTGTGTCTGCAGAGTAGCCTGTGTCTGCAGAGGAGCCTGTGTCTGCGTCAGTAGCCTGTGTCTGCAGGGTAGCCTGTGTCTGCAGAGTAGCCTGTGTCTGCGCCAGTAGCCTGTGTCTGCAGAGTAGCCTGTGTCTGCAGAGTAGCCTGTGTCTGCAGAGTAGCCTGTGTCTGCAGAGTAGCCTGTGTCTGCATGAGTAGTCTGTGTCTGCAGAGTAGCCTGTGTCTGCAGAGTAGCCTGTGTCTGCGCCAGTAGCCTGTGTCTGCAGAGTAGCCTGTGTCTGCATGAGTAGTCTGTGTCTGCAGAGTAGCCTGTGTCTGCAGGGTAGCCTGTGTCTGCAGTGTAGCCTGTGTCTGCACCAGTAGCCTGTGTCTGCAGAGTAGCCTGTGTCTGCATGAGTAGTCTGTGTCTGCAGAGTAGCCTGTGTCTGCAGAGTAGCCTGTGTCTGCAGAGTAGTCTGTGTCTGCAGAGTAGTCTGTGTCTGCAGAGTAGCCTGTGTCTGCAGAGTAGCCTGTGTCTGCAGAGTAGTCTGTGTCTGCAGACACCGAGAACCAGTTTGGGACCGCAGACTGGCTGGCTGATGCTCCGACTCTGCAGACACATAGTATTGGTCTGCACGGCCACGTGCAGGAAGTGTGTGGTCTCAATGGAGCACGGAACACCAGCTGCACGCCTCACTTTACGCCCCGACACCCATTGTTCAGGAATTTCACTCGACTAGTAAATGCAACAAGCTTGCATCCTTTTTTAACAATACATTAGAAACCATTAGACAAGAGTTTTGCTCTTCTGTGTCAGGCATGACAAATATGTATTCATTAGCAGCCCCAAATAGGGCCGACATAACAACCATGTCACAATTTAACACCATCGACTACAAGACTCTGTAATATAATAATATCACGTCATGTCTTGAACCATTCCCCTGTGCCCTTGATGTCCTGTCAACAAGCTTTTAAAAACATACTTAGCTGCGTGGCAAGCGAAATAATACAAATAATCAACACTTCCCTTCCATCAGGAATTTCCCCTGAAATCCAGAAATCTGCAGTTAAGCCTTTACTTAAGAACGGCCTAGACCCATTTGTAATAAACTATTACAAACCCATATCAAAGGAAACATAATTGAAATAGTTGGCCACGGTCAACTTAGCAATTATTTGACCCAAAATGATCTCTTGGATGATTTTCAATCAGGCATTGTAATAGAACAAAATTGCCTACCACAACTATGCGGATGACACTCAAATCTACATAGCCCTGGCACCCAAATGACTATGGTCCCATCAACAACCTCTGTAATAAATGCCTGGATGACACAAAACAGGCCTATTTAAAGGGGCAGTTCGTAAATTGCAGCTCATCCAAAAGGCCCCTAAGGACAGCTGAGACTGATTAGCTAATCATTACAAGAGTGAAAACAGAACACGGAGCAGAAGCTTTTAGTCATCTGCTGTTTTATTTTATTTTTTTAATCTGTTTACTATTCTCCAAATAAACTTGCCTTGCCTTGCCTATGAGTTTACTTTACTTCTGGTTTGTTTATTTACAAGGACATGCACATGTTTGGCAGTGGTTGAAAGTGTAGCTATATGCACATTTTCATATGTTCAGTGTGGCCAGCAGGGGGCAGCAACACTTAGTTTCATTTTTGAACTTATTGAATTTATCTGACAAAAACACAATATGCCAACGTTAGTTGATAGGTTGTGTGTCAGGTTGTGATTGTGACCACAAACTATCCGGTTACCCACAAGATAACGTTAAGGAGTTAAAACTCTTCTCTGATCATGCTGGACACCTGCATATGAAATTGTGTTCTGTTATCAACATCTGTTAACTACATTGTTGAAGTAAAATAGGTCAAACAGAGCAATAGTGTCATTATTCTAGGCCTTTATTGACTTACAATGGCTGCCTGTGCACCAAACTCTTAAGTTGACCTATGAACTTTTCAGCCCGACCCGTCAGTATCGAACATGTTTGTTTTATTTCATTCCTTATTCTGTTCCATGCATTACAATGAGGCCCTTCCTCTGATTTCTACCTCCACTAGCCTCCCTTGCTTTAGGTATGTTTTCAACCTTTTAGAAGTCAATGTCTCGTGGCCCGGGGTGGTCCAGTGGTCTAGCACCATGGCCTGGGGTGGTCCAGTGGTCTAGCACCATGGCCTGGGGTGGTCCAGTGGTCTAGCACCGTGGCCTGGGGTGGTCCAGTGGTCTAGCACCATGGCCTGGGGTGGTCCAGTGGTCTAGCACCATGGCCTGGGGTGGTCCAGTGGTCTAGCACCATGGCCTGGGGTGGTCCAGTGGTCTAGCACCATGGCCTGGGGTGGTCCAGTGGTCTAGCACCATGGCCTGGGGTGGTCCAGTGGTCTAGCACCATAGCCTGGGGTGGTCCAGTGGTCTAGCACCGCGGTCTTCAGTGCACACATATGCCCATGTCGGCATGGGTTCGAATCTGGCCCATGCCCTGCTAACATGCCCTCTCTCCCTTACTTTCCTGTCTGTCTTCACTGTATCTGTCCAATAAAATAAAAAATATGAGTGGGACTGTCCCACTCAAAAATAATAATAATAAGTGAATGTCTCTGGAGTGCAATTGGAGTTGTTTTTATTTGTGTTCAGGACCAAAGCAACTTCCTAACAATCTCGTCGATTGATATAGCAGAAAAGTCTTCAATCTTGTTTACATTTCTAGGTTTTTCTTTAACCATTTCTAGTCAAGATCGCCACCCTGACAGAGAAATGGTGAAGATGACTTCTTGACTTTGACTTCTAAATTCACCACAAGGTGGAGGCATTGAGCTGAAACAAAAATCCACTGCACTGAATCGAAACCACGATTCAGAACTCCAACATGAAGGTATCCAGGCCTGGTACTGCGGCCCTGCTTGGTCCTATACCTACATGGGCCAGACCGTATAGTACATAACTAACCCTAACCCTAACCCTGAACAATGACAGAACCAGGAACCAGTTCAGAGCAGGACAGGAGGGTTCCTGTCACAGATCACCCCCGGTGAGGAGGGGGAGGGAGGAAAAGGGGGGGAGCTGAAGTGGGGGGGGGCGGACGGATGATGAGGGAGGAGGGAAGAGGCGGAGGAAGGGGTGAGGAGGGTGGGGGGGTAGGGGGGTGGGGGGGTAGGGGGGAGAACAATGACAGAGGGCTTTGCCAGGAGCCTATTACCACAGACCTGCAGCTCCCCTCTCATCACGGCTCCTGCATTCTTTACATTCTGGAGGCAGTGTTGCCAGATTGGGCGTATTGTCAATTCCATCTGGCAACCCTGTCTGAAGGTTCAGACCAGGGGTCTCGACGTCACAACGACTGTTCCATGCATTACAAGCCCGTCCTCTGATTTCTACTTTCACCAGCCTCCCCTGTGTCAGGATGGAGGCTGAGACGAGAGGAGAGCTGCATTATAGATCCTCCTGAAGTAGATCGGTGATAGTGTGTGTGTGTGTGTGTGTGTGTGTGTGTGTGTGGGGACCACCGGCGCACAGCAAGCAAGCAAGCAAGCAAGGGCGAAAAACCTGTACACCTGTACACCGTGTATCCAGGAAAACATTCCCTGCATCTTATCAGCGTACACACTGTCCATAAATCATGGACAGGCAATCAAGACATTGCCAAGGCGAAGGGGTGAGCACCACCGGTTACCGGCAAAGCGAGATTCATTGGGTATAACCGTGCCTTGTGTGTGTGTGTGTGTCTGTGTGGAAGGGAAAGCAGGGAAGATCTATCTATACCTGCCACCACGGGCACCTGTGCCTCTCTAATCTCTCTCCCCCTCTCTCTCTGTGTGTGTGTGTGTGTGTGTGTGTGTGTGTGTGTGTGTGTGTGTGTGTGTGTGTGTGTGTGTGTGTGTGTGTGTGTGTGTGTGTAAGGGCAGAGCAGAGAATACTGCCTGTTATTGTGATACTAGTGGTGGGGTTTCTACTGACAACAGTGCTGCCTTATCCTCCTCTCTTATCCTCCTCTCTTCTCATATCTGCTCCTCCTCTCTCTTCTCCTCATATCATATCTGTTCCACCTCTCCTCATATCTCCTCTCCTCCTCTCTTCTCCTCCTCTCCTCCCTTCTGTCTTCTCCTCTGCTGCTTCTCTCTCTTCTCCTCTCTCTTCTCCTCCTCTCCTCCTCTCCTCTCTCTTCTCCACGTCCTCTCTTCTCCACCTCCTCTCTTCTCCTCCTCTCTTCTCCTCTCTCTTCTCCTCTCTCCTCCTTCTCTTTCCTCTTCTTCTCCTCTCTCTTCTCCACCTCCTCTCTTCTCCTCTCTTCTTCTCCTCTCTGCTCCTTCTCTTTCCTCCTCTCCTCCTCTCTTCTCCTCCTCTCCTCCTCTCTCTTCCTCCTCTCCTCTCTCCTCTCCTCCTCTCTCTTCTCCTCTCTGCTCCTTCTCTCTCTCCTCCTCTCCCCCTCTCCCCCTCTCTTCTCTTCTCTCCCCTCTGTCTTGGTTCCAGACATGTGATAATGCTGACAGGATGTCTCACAGACAAGTAAAGCACCTGAACCCAGATGCACTTCCCATTGTCTGATGAATCACAGTGTCAAACACACGTGCGTGCGCACACACACACACACACACACACACACACACACACACAGACAGACAGACAGACAGACACACACACACACACACACACACACACAGACAGACAGCTACACCGGTACATTCACACACACACGCACACACACACAGAGGCTTATGACAAAGCCAGCTTGCTGTTTAATTTCCTGTGCCATCTTGCCTCCACACCTATCAATCCTCCCACCCAGACACCCCCAAACAACACCCACTGTGGCTGACACATCTCTTCCTGACACTGCGTGTGTGTGTGAGTGTGAGTGTGTGTGTGTGTGTGTGTGTGTGTGTGTGTGTGTGTGTGTGTGTGTGTGTGTGTGTGTGTGTGTGTGTGGAAGGGAATGCAGGGAAGATCTATCTATACCTGCCACCACAGGAGACAGTCACTATGTCAAAACCTGTGTGCCACCTGTGTGCCTCTCTCTCTCTCTGTCTCTCTTTCTCTCTCTCCCTCCCTCTCCCTCCCTCCCTCTCCCCCCCTCTGCCCCCCCCCCCCTCTCTCTCTCTCTCTGACAAGTTAATCTGATAACATTCATATCATATTCAGGTCAAGGCTGGCGGCTACAACACAGCCGGAGAGGGTTTAGCTGTTAGCTAAGAAATAGCTGAAATAAAAGAGGTTTAAGAAGGTTTATGGGGGTCATAAATGTGGCTGTATTGGCCTGGGCCATGGGTAGGTCATACTGGACCAATGCTACTAATAAACAGATGTTGATGATGATGAAAACCTTTATTGTCCCCAATGGGGAAATTTTGTTGTCAAACAGCTTAGTTAGGGCAGACAGAAAACATTCAATAAATAAATAGATAAAACAGTGCAGGCTCAGATGTATTGGTAACCCGGGTAACAGATTTTTCACACTGCAGTTACTTAGCCTACGGCTATCCTTAGCCCAATGATAATAATGACTGGCCCAGGCTCGCTTACCCATGATTCACACGTGCCTTTGCTAACCCTGGGTTTAGTATTAACCCCAGGCTGAGGATTCACACGTGTGCGCTGAAGCCCTGGGCTGACTGAAATAACCATAGCAACATGCAACCGTTCCAGCTATACAAGTTGGCTAGCTAGCTAGATTTCTAGGGCCCTGTCAGGCCTGAAACCAACAAACCAACAAATTATAGACCGACAGAAACATAATAGTATATATTATACTGGGTGAAAAATTAGGGACAAGGAGAATGTATTGGATATTTAAGTTACAGCTGTGTGTGATTGAGTGATAGTATTCCATTGCAGTTAACCTCAACCCTGTTTCAAACTGGCTAGTTTCGGCACAGTGCGGGACACATTTCTGGGGCTAACCAGGCGCTAACCAGAGGTAACCAGCTCCAGGCCTTCAGAGTGCCGTAACATTACAATACGACGAGGAAACAAAATGAACACCAATGGTATAACTGCATTGTTTACCAAGAACCCCAACAGACTGAGGGAGAGAGAGAGAACCTTTGAGAATTTGGAGAGTCTTTGCGGTGTAGGTCATATAAAAGTATTGGGTGTTTTGTTCCTCAGTGGAATTACATAAGAACGTAGCTCCGAGCCCGTGGTGAGAGAGAGGGGGTTTGGCCTGAGGGCCTTCGTCTGAGAGAGAGAGAGAGAGAGAGAGAGAGAGAGAGAGAGAGAGAGAGAGAGAGAGAGAGAGAGAGAGAGGGAGAGGGAGAGGGAGAGGGATATGGAGAGAGAGAGAGAGAGAGAGAGAGAGAGAGAGAGAGAGAGAGAGAGAGAGAGAGAGAGAGAGAGAGAGAGAGAGAGAGAGAGAGAGAGAGAGAGCAAACCTCGGGAGGTTTCACACACGGCTAGTAGGAATGACAACAATCTCTCTGGGACCTGATACACGCATGATCTAAACATATGGTCTGAAAAGACCTTCTGCTAGACTATCAGCCCAATAGAGCTCTCAGGTCTTCTGACGCTGGTTTTCTCTGTGTACCACATGTACAAAAGAAGAGATTTGGTGAGGCTGCATTCTCATTTTATGCACCCAGATTGTGTCTTCACTGCCAGTTTACATTAGGAATGCAACCTCAGCAAATAATTATGTTCAAGTCAAGACTAAAAACCCATCTTTTTAATATTGCATTTAAATGACTAAATAATGAAATGATGCACAATATGTATTATGTATTTTGTATCATTAATTCCTGAAGGATCCAGACTTTATTAAGTGGAAAAACAGGCTATATATTTTTTTTTTTTTTTTTTAAGAACGGAATAAAGCAGCAAATGTCTTGCTAACAGAACAAATATATTTCTGTGGAATATGATCAGAGAGACAGACAGACAGACAGACAGACAGACAGACAGACAGACAGACAGACAGGCTGGCAGGCAGAGAGACAGACAGACAGTCAAGCAGGCCCTAGGCAGGCAGGCAGACAGACAGAGGTCCTCCATCAACCAACAGACAGGAAGCAGTGTAATGTGATAATGGTGTGGTTGTCGCTGACAACAACCTCTCACCCACTAGAGAGGAAGTGATTCAGGAACACTCCTATCGATCAGGAGGCCTGAAGAGTGTCTGTCTGTCTCAGATGGTAAATGGTGCACTTGCAGATCAATACTGTCTGTCTGTCTCTTTATTTGTCTGTCTGTCTCACAGATCAATACTGTCTGTCTATCTGTTGGTCTGTCTGTCTGTCTCACAGATCAATAGTGTCTGTGGTCTGTCTGTTTTTTTGTCTATCTATCAGTTTTTTTGTCTGTCTGTCTGTCTGTTTGTCTGTCTGTCTCACAGATCAATAGTGTCTGTCTGTCTGTCTGTCTGTCTCACAACAAACACATACATCACATCAGGACTGGGAACACACTAGCTATGGCTAGGGTTAGGGTTAGAGTCACAGCTCAATAGTGTCTGTCTATCTGTCTGTCTGTCTGTCTCTCAGCTCAGTATTGTCTCTGTCTGTCTGTCTGTCTGTCTGTCTGTCTGTCTGTCTGTCATGTCCTGTCCTGTCCTATGCATTAGTGTTTTTTGTTTTGTTTTTGTTTTTTGCATTTCCTGTTTTGCTCACATAGTTTTTAGTTTCTGTCACTCTGCCCTTCTGTGTTTTCCTGCGTGTGTAATAGTCCACCAGCCCTGATTGGTTTCACCTGTTCTCACCATCCATGTCAGGAACCGAAGCCTAAGGGTTTTACTCTCGTACACTTGTGTAATGTGACATAACAAATAAACTTGAAACTGAAACTTGAAACTAGTCTGAGCGTTCCTTTGTCTCATCGCCAGTTCGTTTATGGTGCCGCTGGGTCAATACATTCCAGTCATTGTCCTATGACGCAAATGTCATTTCAATGCATCATAGAACTTTTGCTCCCTTTAACACATGTCGGCGTTTCCCTGGTTGCGCGATCTACTAGAACTACTAGTTCTACTAGAACTGAAAGCGGCAAGTAACAGGCACGTAACATCCATATGCTGTAAAAATAAATATATTTGACTACCAGCAAGACACTGCAGCAATCGTATCTATCACAAACGCGGAGATTGTATGAGCCCCGCAGTCAGTCCAATGAGAGCGTCCGTAGAGCGTCCGTAGAAATACATCGCTCCCTGTCTAACGTATTTAACGTTACATGTTTTAAGGCTGATCTGTGCATGATAGTGCTGCATTTTGACATAATTCTTATCGCATTTCCCCCCATTGAGCTGTATACCGGCACTTATTAAAGTGAAGTGCTCTTATGACACTTAACTCCTCCTACTGTCGCCGCTCGTTCCTGGTCTGTTGTGTATAATGGAGAACGTATCCTACCCGAACCTATACAGAACTTTTCAAATGCGTGCCGAGCCGAACCGGTCTGGTCAATGGAAAAGCGCCACTAGTGTCTAGTTTACATGGTTTCTCTAGTGTCTAGTTTACATGGTTTCTCTAGTGTCTAGTTTACATGGATTTGATCTATGAGTGTGTGAGTGTGAGTGTGACGCATTTTTTTCCTTCTCCTTGTTGGATTATCTGCCTTGATCTTGGGTGTCCATCTGTGACTGTCCACCTGCGTATCGAACCGTTACAAGTAAAGACCAGATCTTCTGTATCAAACTTTTTGTCCTTTTTTATTTTGTAGATGCTACTGACTCCTCTGTCCCAGTACTATTTTTGACACTGTCTCACAACAAACACATACGTCACATCAGGGGGGTATTCCAGCAATAAGTCTTCCATCGAGAAAAAAAAAAGCCTGGATTTTCCTTTAGCAACATTAATGGAATACCCCCCAGGACTGGGAACACACTAGCTACACATGTCAACACGCTAACTACGAACGTCAACACTGAGAACACACGTCACACGGGACTGGGAACACGCCAACTACACTGGGAAAAAGCCTCTTATCTCCTGATGAAGTACCAGCGAACCTCAGAAATGCCAGGAAAGGAAATTAAACACAACTTAAACTCTGAATGATACATTTCCTCTTTCTAACTGAGACCCAATAAACAAGCACATTTGTATTGTTCTTTGCTGGCTTTCCTGATAAGCTGAACTGTCGACCTAAGATTATCTGGTCTTTGGCTATGCTTTTACTGTCCAGTTTCATATGTTATTACTGGGAGCCAGGGGAGGCTGGTGGAGGTAGAAATCGGAGGACGGGTTCATTGAAATGCATGAAGGGAATGAGGAACGGTACACAGGTTTGATACCATTCCTCCGTCCGCTGGGGGCGGCGGTAGTAGAGGTTAGAGAGGCCGGCTAGCGATCAGAAGGTCGCTGGTTCGATCCCCGCCTCAGGAGGCAGCTGCATGTGAGCTTGTGACTGGAGGGTTGCTGGCATCATCTAAGGTGCCTACTGCTGCCGTTATGCAAACGCATAAACGCATTGGGTATCAAACACAAACACGCACACACACAAACACACACTCACACACACACACGCCCCCTCCCACCAGTAATACAAACATGATGTGTCTGTATGTTTCTCACTGTTGCCTTGGTCCATGGGCTACACAAGGACACACGTCATGCTGGGGTCATTGGTGTTGTTGTTGTTGTTGTTGTTGTTGTTGTTGTTGAGCTGGCTTGAGCAAGCACTTAACTAATGAATAAGCACCTAATTGCTCCAGGGGCGCTGGGTATGGCTGACCCTGTGCCGAGAGCAGAGAAAGCATGTTGTTGTCCTCTGTGCAATGATAAAATCTCCCATTTCTGCCTCCGCCAGCCTCCCCTACTGAGAACAGGCTTCTTATGATACTGTTATGATGATTCTTATGTTATCAATGAAAACACGGAAATGCCTGGACAGGAAATGAAACAAAACGTCTGAATGATAAGCCTGTTTCCTCTGTCTATCTGTGATCAGATAAACACACACAGTAGTATTGTTCTGGGTCCAGTATCCCCGAGAAGCTAAGCAGCAGCACTAACATCATCTTAAATCCATTGTAGGCAATAATGATGCATTGTGGGAACTCGCTCTTATGAAACTGGACAATTACCTCATCGCCCTCATACTCATTTAAAAGCATGAGTAATTTATGATGTCCATT
>NC_137687.1:26606958-26611958 GCF_963989245.1 Nansenia antarctica
CACACACACACACACACACACACACACACACACGCATGCTTAGAGAGGGCTACCTTGGGGGCACGGTAGTCCTGCAACACTCCCTCAATGATGAGTGTGGTCGGCCAGAAGGGTTTGGTTACAGAGTGTAGAGAGTTTATAGTAGGGGTGGTGTGTGTGTGTGTGTGTGTGTGTGTGTGTGTGTGTGTGTGTGTGTGTGTCTCTGTGTGTGTGTGTGTGTGTGGGTGTGTGGGTGTAGAGAGTTTATAGTAGGGGTGGTCTGTGTCTGTGTGTGTGTGTGTGTGTGTGTGTGTGTGTGTGTGTGTGTGTGTGTGTGTGTGTGTGTGTGTGTGTGTGTGTGTGTGTGTGTGTGTGTAGGAGGCTGGTGGAGGTAGACATCGGGGGATGGGCTCATGGTATCAATGAGGAATGGTATCAAACACATTCCATGCATTTGGTAAAGTTTGTAAAAAAAAAGAAAATCTAGAACACACACACACACACACACACACACACTCACACACACAGACACACACACACCCACACACACACACACACACACACACACACACACACACACACACACACACACACACAGCATCCCAGGAGAGCCTGGTGGTGTTGAGGCCTTAGAGGCCTGGTGGTGAATGAACTCCAGCTGGGCACGAGTCTGCTCCTCAGATGCACACAGCAACACTCTGCCTGCCCGTGTGTGTGTGTGTGTGTGTGTGTGTGTGTTACAGAATAACACACCAGACAGGACAGAATACCGGCACACAGCTGATCGGCACAGGGCCAACCTTCTGGAGGGAAGACCAACAGAACTAGAAAACACGCTAAATATAGACGCTGTCTTACTGCCACAGACCTCTTCTTCTACCAATTCTGTGGAAACTTGCCCCAGATACAGTACACACACACACCAAAACCCTACACACACACAAACACACACACACACACACACTCACGCACCAAAACCCTACACACACACACACACACACACAAACACACACACACACGCACCAAAACCCTACACACACACACACACACACACACAAACACACACACACACACGCACCGAAACCCCTTTAACTACATCAAGTAGACGAAAGAGAAGATGAAAGAGTATTTCGGAGGAATACCAGTAAGTGAGAATTAGCACATCCTGGCCCTCTCCGGGGACATTATACACACACACACACACTCACTAACACACACACACACACTCCGACACATACACATACAAACACACACACACACACATACACACACTCCGACACACACACACACACACACACACACACTAACACACACACACACACACCTACACCTACACACACACACACCTACACCTACACACACACACACACACACACACACTGCCTCCCATTCTCTCATTAACAATCACACAGACTTATGGGAATTGCGTGTTTGGATGCCTGCTTGTCGTAAAACGTGTCACTATGGTCAGATGAGAGAGGACTTCTGTTTTTGTTTACCTAACCCTAACCCTGTTTGGGAAAGTTCAAAAAGGCAAAATATAACCTCACATAAAAAATAAAGAAAAAGTGTGGTTTGGGGTGGTCCAGTGGTCTAGCACTGCGGTCTACAGTGTGCACATTATGCCCATGTCAGCATGGGTTTGAATCCGGCCCATGCCCTCTCTTCCTTACTTTCCTGTCTGTCTTCACTGTGTCTGTCCAATAAAATGAAAAATATGAGTGGGACTGCTCCACTCAGAACAAATTACTTTAAAAAAGAATTCAGACAAATTTGATTATATTGAGCAGATTGATCAAAACAAGCGCTCTGATTGGCTAAGATGCATTCAAACCCGTGATTTATCAACATGAGATTTGTGTATCACGTTCCGTTGTACATTTTTGGAGACTGTAATCCCAGCACAGAGCCCACCACAACCCAGGGTTCCTACAAGTTTCAACAAGTCAAATTAAGACCTTTTTAGACCTTTTTTAGACTTATTTGAATGGAATTTTTGACCTATTCGCGACACCATATACTTGCTTTTTGTCATCCTTGAGGTGATGAAATTAGGGATTTCACTGCCATACAGACAAAAAAGGAAGCAAATTGGCATTTCTTTGGTTCCAACTTGATTAATTTCCCCATAAATAGATTTCCTTGCAGGATCTAATTTTTAAGACCTAGCACCTCATTTTTCAGACCGAATAACTGAAATTTTGGGGGTTTCTAGGCCTTATATATTGGATTGCTGGAATTTAGACTTTAAGGCTTTTTAAGACCAGCGCGGGAACCCTGATAACACATCACAAAACAAATACAGTAAAGGGTTGACGTCGTTTTCTTGTCACAATTTTCTGATTAGTCGTGGTACCGTTATATGAAAGCAATGATACCCTCAAGGCTGTGATATATCACTTGGTAGGGAGTCGTGCCTAAGAACTCTAACGACGTGTGTGTGTGTGTGTGTGTGTGTGTGTGTGTGTGTGTTTTATACTCTAAGGTCTTGTGTGAGTCGAACTCCCTCTGAGTAGAACTCCCTCTACCCGTGACAATATTGAAGATAGATCACACCCTCAAGGGCACATCTTTCATGTGTATCTTATACCCTGAACACTGTGTGTGTGTGTGTGTGTGTGTGTGTGTGTGTGTGTATGTGAACTAGGTCTTCTTGGATATCTGTGATGTGATTGTTTTTGCTTGTGGGTGGCCTGAGGGAACGCCTGTTCAAAACTGGGCAACACCAGAACAGGGGAGGCTGGCGGAGGTAGAGATCGGAGGACAGGGCTCATTGTGATGGAATGGAAAGAGGGTCATTCAACCCATCCATTACAATCAGCCTGGCCTCTGATTTCTACCTCCATCAGCCTCCCCTGACTGGAGGCCCTACAGTAAGTGGCCAGACGACTAGAACACTTTCCTGTCCATTCTAGGTGATAATCCCCCAGAGTCTCACACACATACACACACACACACACACACAACCCTACACACACACACACACACACACACACACACACACACACACACACACACACAATAACCCTATAAAAACAGAGAGGCCCTGAGGGTGTCCTTGTAAAGTATTTCATAATGTTCTGGTCCTGTCCGGCAGCTTCTGGATAGGTTATTTTCTGACATCCCACACCACCGTGTGTGTGTGTGTGTGTGTGTGTGTGTGTGTGTGAGTGTGTGTGTGTGTGTGTGTTTGAGTGTGTGTGTGTGTGTGTTTGAGTGTGTGTGTGTGTGTGTGTGTGTGTGTGTGTGTGTGTGTGTGTGTGTGTGTGTGTGTGTGTGTGTGTGTGTGCGTGCGTGCGTGTGTGTGTGTGTGTGAGTGTGTGTGTGTGTGTGTATGTGTGTATATGTGAGTGTGTGTGTTTGTGTGTGTGTGTGTGTTTGTGTGCCAGTGTGTCTGCTTCCATCCACACTCTTAAAACACTTGAGACTAGGGAGATGACTCCATCCAGCCGAACACATTCATGCTGATTCTAGATATTTCCGTGTAGCTTTTTCCACCGTCATTGCCACTGGCCTCAAAGTCAAAAAAAAAATCTATTATAATGTAATAGGCTGGGAATGCAACAGAGCAAGGACTGGGAGGCAGTATATCAATAAACAACATTATATCTATATATATCAGGGGAGACCATGGAGGTTGGGAATGCATAACAGCATCAACCAGCCACCTCTATATACTAAAATAAGTAAGTAGCCTTGAGAATCGATGGTTCTGGAGCCTAACGGCCCTTAGGGGGCAGGAGCCTATCTCCTTTTTCCGTAGCGTGAGGCGGCTTGATGTACAAGTACACCCCCCTGGACATGACGCTGGTATGTCACAGGGTCTTACCCCCCCAATCCAACCCTTAATGCTGAGTGCCACGCAGGGAGGCATCGGGTACCGTTTTTTATAGTCTGACTCGGCCGGGGATCGAACTCACGCCCTCCCGATCTCAGGGCACTAACACTCTAAGCGCGAGGCCACTGAGCATACACTACAGCTACTGTAACCAACCTCAAGGCTGAAAACATCAAACTCTAGCCGATCTACGACCACTTCACTTCACTTCAACAACAGTGGGGAAAAGATAGGAGAGGAGGTGGAGAGAGAGAGAGAGGGGGATGAAAAGAGAAAGAGAGAGAGAGAGAGAGAGAGAGAGAGAGAGAGAGAGAGAGAGAGAGAGAGAGAGAGAGAGAGCGAGCGAGAGGACATACTTCTCTCCGTGGCGGACTCCGTCTCCCGGCACACGACCAGGAAGTGGTGGTAAGATTCCATCTCCCCGGCGGAGATACGGACCAATGAGAAGAAGGCGCCGCGGGTGTGTTGCCCGCAGGCTGCGCACCGGGAGGGCATGGTGTGGTAGCGCGTCAGCCCCTCCAACACGCTGCTGCAGCACAGCGACACCCTGTCCCTGCTCATGGCTGTGTGTGTGGATGTATGTGTGTGGATGGCTGTGTGTGTGTGTCTGCGTCTGCGTATGTGTGGATGTATGTGTTTCTCAGTGTGTGTGTGTGTGTGTGTGTGTGTGTCTGCGTGTGTGCGGATGTCTGTGTGTCTGTGTCTGCGTGTGTGTGGTATGTGTTTCTCAGTGTGTGTGTGTGTGTGTGTGTGTGTGTGTGTGTGTGTGTGTGGTATGTGTTTCTCAGTGTGTGTGTGTGTGTGTGTGTGTGTGTGTGTGTGTGTGTGTGTGCGTGTGTGTCTGAGGGAGAAGTAGCTCCTCTGCCCAGCAGCGTGTGTATCCTACGCAGCGTGTCGAGCCCAGCCAAGGTCAGTCCGGCCCACAGATAGACAGAACAAATCCAGAGGCTCTCTCTTTTTCTCTCTCTCTCTCCGTCCTGTATCCCTCGCTACTGTCCACCGTTCTCCGCCCCCGGATGGTTACTGAGGCCTCCATGTGATAGTCCAGTCTCTCTCTGTATCACACACATACACACTTACTGTGCACACACATACACACTCTTACTGTACACACGTACACTCTCATTTACACACGCAGTCCCTTGACAGCCTTTGCTGCCGCAGTCATTTCTCAGTGTCCCTT
>NC_137687.1:26624458-26641958 GCF_963989245.1 Nansenia antarctica
AGAAAAGCCTTTCGATCATCGAGGGATTTGTTCCTGAAGGTTTTGCACTTCTTGAGAGGGTGAGGTCTATTGCCATGCAATGGACAGTTCTTGTTGGGGTCAACTTGAGATGAGACATCCGTCTTGTTCACGTGGATGGGTTTGTTGCCGTTCTTCCCGTTGTATCTGTCTTGTTTTGTCTGGGTGGTGGAACAGCTTTGGTATATGAAGCTTGGGTCGTTTCGCCTTTTGGCTTCTTGGCTCACAAAGTTGCAGAAATAGTGAAAGGGGGGGAAGCGGCCGTCGTTTTGCTCTTTGTACCGCGTTCCCGATGTCAACCATTTCTCCTGTAGCTGGTATGGAAGCTTTTCCACGATTGGTCCAATTCCGCGGGAAGTATCTAGATAAGTAAGGCCAGTGAGATATCCATCTTCCTTCGCTCCTTGGATCTCCTGAAGCAGGTCCCCAAGTTGGCGTAGCTTTATGGGGTCTTTGGATGAAATCCTGGGGAAGCCGTCTAGTCTCTGGAATAAGGACTTCTCTATGATTTCGGGGGCTGCATAGCACTCACGTAGTCTCTCCCATGCTTTGCTTAAAGCGAGACTGGGGTTGTTAACATGTACTGACCTTATGCGTTTCACCTGTTCTCCAGATTCCTTTCCGAGCCATCTGGTCATGAGATCCAACTCTTGTATTGCTGTCAATAGTTCACTGGTTGCGCTGATGAATGATGAGTACCATGCGCAATAATTTTCTGGTTTATCGTCAAACTGATACAGACCTGAGTTAACAAGGTCTCGTCGTACCAAATACTGTGCTAGAGTCTCTATTGGGTTTGGTGTGCTAGCTGGCTGAGTGTGTCGGGGAACGTATGATGGCGTATTTACATTTAAGGTAGGTGTTGGTTTTACAAACTCAGACTTGAATTCAACTTTAGGAGGATCAGGTAGGTTTGGTGGAGGTAAGTACATTCTTTCAGGATGTGTGTATTGTGTCTCAGGATTTGGCTTATTGTAGTTGAGCTGAGACTGTTGTGTGACGCGTCCCACAGGTAGGTTACCTGGTAATGTCCCTGTCACAAAGCTGTCGAGTGATCTGTTATCAAGTAAGTGAACGACAGGCCGTGCCAATGAGTGTTGTGAGGGAGAAGTACTCCTTAGCTCGATTTGATCTTGAACATAGCTATGTGTGTAGTGATGCTCCGATCTGATCGGCGCCGATCGGTATCGGCTGATATGGCCTTGATCGGTTTTGATCGGAGTTCTCAAAACGGCCGATCAAACACGACCGATCAGTTAACAAAATGGCGTCGCCAGTCTGGAAATATTACACAGTGTCGGAAAGAGACAACAAATATGCAGTTTGTAATGTCTGCGCAAAAGAAATTCCTCGCGGAGGAACGCACGCAAGGACTTTCAATTCATAGCTTTCAGTCACGTGGTTTCTTCCCTAGCAACCACCAACCTGACGGGCAAAAAGTATCATAGCAACATGGCGAGTGGACGCAAACGGTTAATAAAATACAAAGGTTCCATCTCACAAAACATAATGGAATGTCAAAACTTTGACGCTCAATATCTCTGAACTACCCTAAACGGAGATAGAACCTTATCATTCTAAACGGAGATAGAACCTTATCATTCTAAACGGAGATAGAACCTTCTCATTCTAAACGGAGATAGAACCTTATAATTCTAAACAGAGATAGAACCTTATCATTCTAAACGGAGATAGAACCTTATCATTCTAAACGGAGATAGAACCTTCTCATTCTAAACTCACGAGTTATCTTCAGTTGATGGATTTGACTTAGGGGGCATTCATTTGAAGTAACGTAATGAACATACAAGTAACAACAACAGGTTAATGCAGCCAACCAGCCAGCCAAGCAAAGACCATGACTATGCCCAGTTTATGCATTATACACTCTAATATAATTGTTAGATTGCCAGGGTATTCGCTACAGGTTGTTGTATACATATACGTTTAATACGAAACTCGATCAACCGGGCGTTCGGGAGTTCTACCGCTGCTGGACGGAACTCCCGCTGACAGCGGGTCGAGGGGATATTTCTACCCGGGAATTCGCTCATTGCTGTGTCCACGGTGATAGGAGTGGAGGATCGACTCCATTCAAAAACTTTTCGATTCCCTGGTTTCTCCTCTTTCCGAACACGTTGGAATTTTTACCGTAACCCCCGGAGAATCAAAGTTATTAAGCCGCAAAGGGTGCCTCCTTGACCGGCTTTGACCGTGAATAACACCGGCTATGGAGGTGCTACAAACACAGTTTTAATTTCTCTAAATTCACCATCAGTATACGGTCATTTTGAGCCCTTACACACCGCGCTGACACCCCGAGAACATATACTTTTAATACGAAACTCGATCAACCGGGCGTTCGGGAGTTCTACCGCTAATTCGCTCCTTGCTGTGTCCACTGTGATAGGAGTGGAGGATCGACTCCATTCAAAAACTTTTGGATTCCCTGGCTCCTCCTCTTTCCGGACACGTTGGAATTATTTTCCTAACCCACGGGAAATCAAAGTTATTAACCCGCAAAAAGTGGGTTTTGCCCGTGGGTTTTGCCCGCAAAAAGTGCCTTTTGCCCGTCAGGTGGGCGTTTCCACTATGCTGTGACGTCACATGAAAGCTATGAATACCACGAATATCATACGGCATTTGCTGCGTTCGTCGATTCGCTCCGAGAGCGCCGAAGCGCACTCTGGGCTCGACGTCATAAAGGGACCGAGTGCTTTGATTGGACGAGAGGTGTTCCACGAGTGCTGGTCAGAGTTCCAGCGCGACTTCACGAGCGTAGTGTAGGTAGTGTTCAGCGACGTCATGTGACCCCGCGAGCAGGAAGTCACTAAGCTAGACTAAGGTCCATAGCAACAACAACTATTAGCGCGAGAGTTTTAGGTCTTTCTCTGTGCACCTTGCACAAGTGTAGATAGCGAGCGACTTTTCAGCATAGCAGGACATATTTGAGATGATAAGAGGAACAGGCTGAGTGCCAAAAACGCTGAGATGCTTGTATTTCTCAAGGCTAATCTGACAGTGATGCTGCTTAATCAGAAGTAAGGTTTGAGTCTGAAATCTCCTTAGGTGAAATGTTTTGTTTTTTTGTTTTATTGATTATTGCTGACTTGCTGTCTTATCTCCTCCTAAATATGACTTGAAACTGACTGACTTGAAACAGTATTTTATATTTGGCTATAGCCTGTTTATGTTGCAGTTTAGTTTGGGTATGTTTATTGTTCCTCAGGAAAGCTACAGTATAAGCTCCAAGTTCTCTAAGAGCCCCTAGTTCCTCTCATTCGAGTGGAATGTTGCACATTTGATGTGACAGTGTACATTTTATTTATTATGATTTTTATTTTCACATTTTATTTGTTTTTCCTGAAGTAAGCTACAGGTGGTTGTGAATTCAATAAAACAGATGGTTGTCAATTCATGATACTTTCTCATCTCCTAATTTCATTTGAATACTTAATATACAATGTCAATGGTGTTAAGAATAATTAAAAACATAAATAATGCTACACAATAAATAGAATGCTTCAATTGCCATTTTCGACGCTGTGATCGGTGATCGGTGATATCGGATCGGCAGATCACTGATTCCAGTGATCGGTGATCGGTGATCGGCACCAAAAACCCTGATCGGAGCATCTCTATATGTGTGCGTTCCATTTTTGTCCTCTCAGATACAGACTTTTCCGATTTTTCTTCCCTGACTTCAGACGTTAATAACATTGATTGTGCATTTTCCAAGGTTTGTGCTTCTACCATGGCTACCTCTGCTTCTCTTTGGGATGGAAGCACTTCCAACTCGGTATCAAGTCTAGTAGTTTCCAACTTTATTACGGCCTTTTCCATTTTTAATTTTGCTTCCTGGGCTGCGTATGCAGCTCTCACCTTTAACGCCTCTGCTTTGGCCTACTTCCGGAGGACGCTGTATCTTTGCTCCCCACCGAGCTCTTGCTTCCGTGGGATGACATCTTATCCAAATCAGATGGTGAAAGTCTGTTTTTTTACTATGATGTTCTCTCTCTAACATCAAGCTAAACCTTGTCAATAAAGTCCATCAAAGAAAGAGGCGTAGGGTGGCTTTTCAAATCAGGTATATTGAACTGGTAAAAACTGCAAGACAAACAGCACAAAACATGTTTCAACAGGATGTAAACAAACAGTGGTTAGCTAGAAAGTCAGTTTTTTGGCCTAACAATCTAGCGACAAAATAATAACTAAAAACATAATATTCCCAACAAATGATGACTAATATATAAAGCTACCAATCCAACACTTGATATGTCGTACTTACAACATTGCTTTGTGTAAATCTGAACATGGATGTTGAATGATGAATGGAGAACAAACATAACGTCTCGGTCTCTCTCTGGCAAAGAACTATCTCCCAAACCGGAAGTAGATTTGCGGTAAACAGGAAGTGATGTCACTACATCAAATATTAACGGAAATATGTATATACATTGTTAACAGTTGTAAATAGTTCGTTTTTAGCAACAAATAAATCTTATCAACTTTACTTCTCTTTATGAACTATACAAAATCGTTTTTTATCAAATATGAACTTTTTAACTTTTTCTAAAGAAAATAAAGAAAGTGTTGCCGGACAACACAGTTAGGTTTAGGGTTAGGGTTAAGATAAAGATTAAGTTTAAGGTTAGGGTTAGGGTTAGGTTTAGGGTTAGGGTTAAGGTTAAGATTACGTTTAAGTTTAAGGTTAGTGTTGTGAAGGCCCACAGTTTAGAGCCAGTTTAGTTTCCCCAAATCAGCCCTATTTGCCCCCATTATTTCCTTTATTATTTTCTATACTATTCCTGTACGTTTCATGAAGGTGTATGTATTGTTACTGTAATGTTTATGTATATGTTTAATGACGTGGTATATCCGGGGTGTGTCCGTGACCCGGATGCTAGGTTCGGTGGTGTATATATAGGGACGGAAGTGCTCTGTGCGGCAGTGTGACGAGAATCAGAACGAGAGAGAGTAACGAGAGAGAAGTAACGAGAAGTCGACCTAAGATGGCGGAGTCAGTAACAAGCACACCGTGCTGAAGCTGAAGACGCCAAGAGTGATTATCGAGTTCACCACTGTGATAGCCCGTTTAGCTGTGTTCCCGTTCGCTAGCCTTGCCAGCAGCCGGCTGTTAACGTTGGACCAAGCGAGACCCAAGCGTGGACAGAGCCGTCGCCTCCATGGACCCCCGGACCTGAGCCCTTCAAACCTCGTTGTGGACTTCGAAGAAGCCCCTTTCCCTTCGAGTTGCTACGTCACCCCCCCCCCTTTCGTCTGCTGCCTTACTCAAAGCACATGTGAGCTCCAACCAGGCCTCAACGAGCTCATTCTCAGTCCGGGACTTTAAGCCTTTTCCAGGCCAGGTACTGTGAGTGAGTGAGTGAGTGTGTGTGTGGCCGGCGGGGAGGGAGTATATTTGGGAGGTATATATATATAATTTGTATAATAAATGTGTTTGTTCATATTGGATACCGTTGCTGTGTGTTTCGTTGTCTGGTAGCTAATGCTAATGCTAATGCTAATGCTAATGCTAATGCTAACGATATTACTGCTAGTCTAAAGGGTTGCTGGCGCCCCCTGCCTGTATCCTCCTGCACTGCCTATTTAGCTCAGAGTTAGTTAGATAACCAGCCCTTCCTAAATTCTACAGTCCTTTTAGCTACTCCCTGGTTACAATTGGTCCTTCGAGCCGGATAGGTTGTGTAGTGATAGCATGGCTGAGCGCAGCCAACCAGACAAGACAGTTACCCCCCCTTCTCCGCCCCCTGAGCCAGAGCCACGACCACAGAGAGTCCCGCGGTTGCCTCCGAGGTTACAGGAGTATGAGCTTGAGCTCGAAAGTTCACTGAGTGGTAGCGAGGAGCGCACTCCACGGGATACAGTGGTCGGAGAGGCCGAGGTGTCCGCCGGCGCGCGGGTGGCTAGCACCGAGACAGCCATCAAAGAGCACCAGCCTGAGGATGAGATGGCAGAACAGCAGGGTTTTGCCGTAGAAACGGAAGAGCAGGAAGGAGAGGCCCGGTCCGACAGCGCCCGCGGGCGGAAGAGGGAGGGCCTCAGCCTTAACGATCTGCCTCCCAGTACGGCGCGCTCGAGACCTAGCTCCTGCCGTTCAGTGGCTTCCTCCCGGTCCAGGGTTTCCGTGGGCAGTTCTGCCTCTGGGGCGGATAGCCTGCACTCCAGAGGGAGTAGTGCCGCGCTGTCAGAATGTATGCGCCAACAGGCCGAGATGGCGTTAGAGCGGGAGCGCCAACAGGCCGAGATGGCGTTAGAGCGGGAACGCCTCCAGTTCGAGCGTGAACGCCTCCAGATGGAGGGGGCGGAACGCGCGGCGGAGAGGCAGCGCCAGGAGGCGCTAGAACGTGAACGCCTCCAGATGGAGCGCGACCGCCTCCAGATGGAGGGGGCGGAACGCGCGGCGGAGAGGCAGCGCCAGGAGGCGCTAGAACGTGAACGCCTCCAGATGAACGGAGCGGAACGTGCGGCGGAGAGACAGCGCCAGGAGGCGTTAGAGAGGGAACGCAGCCAGTTCGAGCGCGAGCGCCTCCAGATGGAGGGGGCGGAACGCGCGGCGGAGAGGCAGATGGCGAGAGAGCAACTGCACGCGGAGAAGATGGAGGAAATGATGCAGACCATGCGCGACGTGTGCATCAGCAGAGATCCGTCGGCCCGTAGCTCCAGAGCATCATCCGCACGGCCCTCTCGAGTGCCATCTCCTGAACCCCCCGCCGATGGCTCCATGACCCCCGCCATGACTGTCCAACTACAGGCCCAGCTGACCACCTGGAAAGAAGAGGACCAGGGACCCGACCGCTACGCGGCCCAGAGGGAGCCAGCGTCTCTGCCCGGGAGGGGAGCCATTCCCCAAGAGCGTAGCACACCCCTAGGTCCTCCAGTGAACCAAGAGGCATGCAGGCCGGACACCCAGACCGTCACTCCAGCCCCGATCATCCACTACAGGATGTTTCCCCAGGTGGAGGGACCCAAGTTCCCCTTCTTCAAGGACGAGGACAGGAGCCAGTATGTGGAACTACGCATCTGCCTAGACACGCTCTTGGACGACTCCTGCTCCGAGTCCTACAAATATGCGATTCTCCTTCAGCATGTGAGGAACCCCAGAGCCCACAACATGGTTCTGGCCCATGCCTCCGCACCGACACCTTACACCAGAGCGCTCGCCGACTTGGATGCCCGCTACGGTCGTCCCTGGAACCACGCCCTTGCTGAACTGCAAGCCCTCGAACAGCAGGCCCCCATCAAGGATGAACGGGCGCTAGATGACTTCGCGCTCCGCGTGCACACCTTGGTTGGAATGCTGAAGACGCAGGGCCCAGCTGGCGCCAGCGAGATCAACAGCACCTCCAACGTAGAGCGGCTGCTCCGCAAGATCCCACGCTTCCGGCAGGAGAGGTTCCGGCGACAGCAGCGCGTTCGTAACATGGGAAGTTGGGTCTGAGCATGGCTGCCTTCGCGGAGTTCCTACTGGAGGAAGTGCATGACACCAACGTAGACGCCATGGGTTACGCTGAGCCGAAGAAGGAGAGGGAGAAGGGAGACCGCTGGGACAGGCCGAGCTCGAACAGAGGACGCCCAGTAGGAGTGCTGCACACGGAGGAGGAGCCTCGGAGAGAGAGAAAAGCCCGACCTGAGGGAAAGGATTCCTCTCAACCCCCTCAAAGGGGACGGAGAGGTCCACCGCCATGCCCGTACTGCACCAGCGAGCACTGGTTCAATGAGTGCAGTGACTTCAACAACCTGAGTACCGAGGCCAAGCAGAGGTGGCTCGAGGAGAACAAGAGGTGCTGGAACTGTGGGCGCGACCATCTGGCTAAGAACTGCACCTTGAGGAGAAAGTGCAACCGCTGTGAGGAGGTCCACCTCAACATCCTACACGAGGTCTCCCTCGCCAGGTCCACGGAGGGCACCAGAAGCCCTAGGTCAGGTAGCGCACCGGAAGAGGCAACACCTGTCTACTACCTAGACCCAGCCCGGAGCAGCGGCTCCAAGGTCCTACTGAAGGTGGTGAAGGTCCGACTTCACCACAACAACGCTGTGTACGACACGTACGCCGTTCTAGACGACGGGTCGGAACGGACCATCCTTCTCCAGGAGGCAGTGCGCCAGTTGGGGCTCCAAGGGACTGAGGAGAAGCTGACTCTGCGCACGATACGTCGCGACCTTAAAGAGGTCACCGGGGCGAGGATCAACTTCTCTATCTCCCCGGCGGGGCGGCCGTCGGACAGATATCGGCTTAAGAATGTCTTCACCGCAGACCAGCTAGCGCTCTCCCGCTACGACTACCCCCTGGAGAGATTACGCGCAAGATATTCCCACCTACGGCGAGTAGACCTACATCCGATAGAAGGAGCGGAGCCAACCCTTCTCATCGGCTCGGACAACGCTGCACTGATCGTGTCGCTCCGTCCTCCGCTGAGAGGACCACGAGGCTGCCCGATGGCTGTTAAGACTGCGCTTGGGTGGGCCCTCCAAGGCGCTACCGAGTGGAGAGATAGAGACGGGAGAGCTACGTCATCCCTCCATGTCCGAACCGAAGAAGTGCAGACCATCAACTGCCTTCACACCAGGGTGGACTCCATGAATGCGGCGCTACGGGATAACGTCCAGAAACCCGAGGGAGAGGGGAACAGCTTTGATTCCCTGCAGAAGGAATTCCATGAGGTCCTCGATGAGCTGGTCGGAGAGAAGAGCCTGGATAAGTTCAGGGTTGAATATGAGAAGCTGACTAGTGCCCTGTTGAAGTCCCACGTGAGTGAGAAGCGGCTGATGACAAAATGCAGAGAGCTGAATGCGGAGACAGTGACCAACTCCGTGAAGGTTGCCACTGCACTAAAGCTATCCCAGGAAGACCAGACTACTATCACGTCTCTGGAGAAGGAAGTGAAGCAGCTGCACACGGAGCTGGACGCCAAGCAGTCGGACCTCAAAGTGCTGAACCAGCCGGGCCAGCGAAGCAGAGAGGAGCAGCAGAGGCTGGAGCAGCAGCTGCGGGAGCAGAAGATCAACAATGAGAGAACCACAAAGGAGCTGGAGCAGCTGCCAGTCAGAAACACCAAACTCCAGCAGGAGAACGAGCACAACGCCTTGAGTATGGAGCAACAGTCCCTGGACAATCAGCAAAGGGCATCTGACCTCAGGATTAAAGAGGAGGAGGTGAATCAGATGCGTCAGGAGATTGCCAAGCAAACGAAGTTGAGAGAGGCCACCCAGAGGAAGTTCCGACATATGGAGGATCAGAAGTTGGATGTGGAGCAGCAAAGGGACATGCTGAAAACCCAGATAGCTGGGCTGGAGAGAGAATTGGAGTCTTCCAGAAAGCAGATGGAGATTGACAAAAGGGTCAGGCAGAAGTGGACGAGGGAGAGAGACAACTTGTCCGAAGGTGCCGTGGTACTGGTGATCGACCAGTCCCTTCCACGCGCCGCCTGGCAGACAGGCAGAGTGACCAAGGTCCTGCCGGGTCCGGATGGAAGGGTGCGGACGGCCATCGTGAACGTTGGTGGTCGCACTTACACCCGACCTGTGGCACGCCTGATTGAGCTCCCTCAAATTACGAAGGACACTATCACCTCCTACCTCACGCTGCTAGAGCAGCCTAGCCAGTGTGCCTTCCCTAGTTAACTGAAACCGAGGGTTTCATGGGGCGGCTGTTGTGAAGGCCCACAGTTTAGAGCCAGTTTAGTTTCCCCAAATCAGCCCTATTTGCCCCCATTATTTCCTTTATTATTTTCTATACTATTCCTGTACGTTTCATGAAGGTGTATGTATTGTTACTGTAATGTTTATGTATATGTTTAATGACGTGGTATATCCGGGGTGTGTCCGTGACCCGGATGCTAGGTTCGGTGGTGTATATATAGGGACGGAAGTGCTCTGTGCGGCAGTGTGACGAGAATCAGAACGAGAGAGAGTAACGAGAGAGAAGTAACGAGAAGTCGACCTAAGATGGCGGAGTCAGTAACAAGCACACCGTGCTGAAGCTGAAGATGCCAAGAGTGATTATCGAGTTCACCACTGTGATAGCCCGTTTAGCTGTGTTCCCGTTCGCTAGCCTTGCCAGCAGCCGGCTGTTAACGTTGGACCAAGCGAGACCCAAGCGTGGACAGAGCCGTCGCCTCCATGGACCCCCGGACCTGAGCCCTTCAAACCTCGTTGTGGACTTCGAAGAAGCCCCTTTCCCTTCGAGTTGCTACGTCACCCCCCCCCCTTTCGTCTGCTGCCTTACTCAAAGCACATGTGAGCTCCAACCAGGCCTCAACGAGCTCATTCTCAGTCCGGGACTTTAAGCCTTTTCCAGGCCAGGTACTGTGAGTGAGTGAGTGAGTGTGTGTGTGGCCGGCGGGGAGGGAGTATATTTGGGAGGTATATATATATAATTTGTATAATAAATGTGTTTGTTCATATTGGATACCGTTGCTGTGTGTTTCGTTGTCTGGTAGCTAATGCTAATGCTAATGCTAATGCTAATGCTAATGCTAATGCTAATGCTAACGATATTACTGCTAGTCTAAAGGGTTGCTGGCGCCCCCTGCCTGTATCCTCCTGCACTGCCTATTTAGCTCAGAGTTAGTTAGATAACCAGCCCTTCCTAAATTCTACAGTCCTTTTAGCTACTCCCTGGTTACAGTTAGGGTATTGATTAGGGTAAGGGTTAAGGCTAGTGAGGTCATCCGAAGGATCCCTAACCCATTCAGCATCTAAATGGTGATCTAAAGTGCTTTACAATCGCCTCTCATTCACCCATTCACACACCATGCAAGGCGCTGGCCCGCTCATTGGGAGCAATTTGGGGTTCTGTGTCTTGCCCAAGGACACTTTGACATGTGGCCAGCCGGGGTTCGAACCGCCGATCTACCGACCTTACGATCATCAGACACCGGCTCTGCCTCCTGCGCCACAGCCAGCAGCATCTGCCCACCACAGAGTTGGACGTTGCCTGGAGACGCTGATCTGGGATCAGTTTCCTTTGTTTTCCCACAAAAAGGTTAAAGTTACTATAGGAACATCTGCCACACTGCCAGAACCACACAGCCAGACCCTGTCCCTGATGGCAGGGTTCTCACACCTTCTGAAACATCAAATTCAAGCACCTTTCAAGGACTTTCAAGACTCAATTCCCTCAAATTCAAGGACCCAACACGGCCTAGTTTGAGACAGAACTAGTTGACGAAGTCATTTGTATTTATTTTTTTAACAAAATGTTTATTCAACCTCATATTAAACATTTTAAGTGCGGCAGGATGGGCGGATCATAAGTGGGAGGCAAACACCTCCAAACTCCGTGACCACATCCTAGTCGCCGGCCCTGAGCCCCTCGGGAGGGACTTGCCAAGGCTATCCTGGGTGAGGCTCAATCGTCTCCGGACCGGCGTCGGGCGTTTCCGCTCATCAATGCACAGATGGGGCTTGGCCCCAAATGCGTCGTGCAAGTGTGGCGCAGAGGACCAAACCGCAGACCATGTTATCCTGGATTACCCGGTGTACCACCCACCCAACGGGATGCATGGTCTGTCGGTATTAGATGATGAGACGATGACATGGCTTCTGGAGGGGTGTCCAGAAATATAGCCCGGGTGAGCCCCTCAACCAGGTCTCGGGGTGGTAAAAGGGTTTTGATTGATTGATTGAAAACTTTATTAGAAGATTTGCAGAAGTAGGTACATGAAAGTACATATTACATACAAGGTCAACTAAAAGGATAAAAACCCAAGAAAGCCACTGGCTTATTTCAATTGGGGTCCTTGAAACCCCTTGGCTACACAGTCAGAACCACACAGCCAGAGCCTGTCCCTGATTGGCTACACAGCCAGAGCCAGAGCCAGCCTGTGATTGGCCAGGCCATGTTAATCCTCTAAGCTGCATTAGCCATGGCTGACTGGGCCCCTCCAGTCCAGGATGAATCTACTCTGATACATACCCCACATACCAGAGAGAGGGGGGGGGGGTAGTAGGTCCATACCAGAGAGAGGGGAGGGGGGTAGTAGGTCCAAACTGCTCAGTACGTTAGTCAGTGAGTTCCTAACTACTACAGGACATGTCATAGGGGTTGAGGATTAGGGTATTGGTTAAGAGGTTAATTTTAGGGTAGGTGATTAGGGTTAAGGTTAGGGTTAGGTTTGAGCCTTCAAAGTGTAAACAGCCTCAATCAATTGCAGAATGTTTCTTTTTTCTTCAGGGGGCATAGTTAACGTGTGAAGGGGCTACGTGTCTTCTCCTCTCCAAAACACTGTGTACATTGTGAAACAGGAAACCATGCTAACCTCCTTCAAAGAGGAATAGAACATTCTTTTCTTCCTGTAGCAGAGGAAATCATACGTGATGAGACCAGTTATCTGCCTTTGATTGCATTTGTCTGTTTTTCCTTGATTATGATATTGATGAGATAATTCATAGGCCATGGCTGGAGCTGGATGTTAAGGATTTCGCCGGAACACAAGGGCCATTGTGATGTTGTAATTCCTTCGTTGCTACCGGCAACAAAACACAAGAATCTGCTTTGACCTTAAACTGGAGAAACAAAACAATTCCTGAACTCACACACACACACACACACACACACACACACACACACACACACACACACCCTACCTCTACACACACACACACACACCCTACCTCTACACACAAACCCTACTTCAACATTTGCAGGAAAAGTGCTATACAAATAACATTTATTATTATTATTATTATTATTATTATTATTATTATTACAGACACGCACACACACATACACACACACAGTACCTCTACCCACACACACACACACACACACACACACACACACACACACACACACACACACACACACACACAGTACCTCTACCCACACACACACACACACACACACACACACACACACACACACACACACATACACACACACAGTACCTCTACCCACACACACACACACACACACACACACACACACACACACACACACACACACACACACACACACACACACACACACACACTCTATATCCCTTGTTTGGGGCAGTTGTAACTAACACTCGTAATGCATGGAATCAAACACGTCCATTCCAGTCCGTGCATTACAATGAGCCCGTCCTCCCATTTCTACCTCCACCAGCCTCTCCACTGAAACACTATTGTCTGAATTCAGATGAATCACTTAATCTCATGAATAAATGTAATAAAAGACTCACTCAGTCAACCATTACAAATTCACATAATAATATTTTTCAACATGAATTATTCATGTTGTAAATGACACATCCTTCATGAGTCAGTGTCTATGATGAGTCTGTCATCCTATGATGTCATCCTCCACCAATCAGAGCGGAGTTAAGCTTTGCTCGTGTTCCTGTGAGTCACATGACTTACTGTAACACCTCTGAGGTAAGCGTACTGCTGACACCAGCAGTCTCTCTCTCTCTCCTCCCCTCTCTCTCTCTCTCCCTCTCTCTCTCTCTCTCTCCTTCCCTTTCTCCCTCTCTCTCTCTCCCTCCCACTCTCTCTCTCTCTCTCTCTTGGCCTCTCTCTCTCTCCCTCTCTCTCTCTCCCTCTCTCTCTCTCTCCCTCTCTCTCTCTCTCTCTCTCAACAATCAACACCATTTTCAACATATGTGAATGTGAAGCTGCAAGCTGTGCAAGGTGCAAATCTAATCTGGAGGTAAAGAGAGAGAGAGGGGGAGGGGGAGAAGGAGAGAGAAGGAGGGAGGGAGGGAGGGAGGGTAGCGTGGTGTGACTTTGATAAATGACCATAATATAATAATTTCTATTCTATTCTGTTCTGTTATATTCCATTCTATTATATAGTTTACTATTACTACTATTCAAGCTATTCAGATTTTTGTAAACAATTTACACTCAAGATTTGTGCCAAGAAAATCTCCCCCACACCATTACACCACCGCCACCATTTACACCCAGAGAACTGCTGATCACTGGATATTTTCTCTTCTTCTGACCGTTCTCTGCAGACCCTAGAGATGGTTGTGTGGGAACATCCCAGTAGATCAGCACTTTCTGAAATACTCAAAACAGCCCGTCTGGCACCAACAACCATGACACATTCAAGTCACTTAAATCACCTTTCTTTCCCATCCTGATGCTTGGTTTGAACTTCAGCAGATCATCTTGACCATGTCTACATGCCTAAATGCATTGAGTTGCTGCCACGTGATTGGCTGATTAGATATTGGCATTAACGAGCAGGTGTACCTAATGAAGTGGCCGGTGAGTGTACATGTACATTGTAAAACAGTGTGTTTGTGACAGAGGGAGTGGCTGTAGCGCAGGAGGTAGAGCCGCTGTCTAATGATCGCAAGGTCGGCAGATCGGCGGTTCGAGCCCCGGCTGGCCACATGTCGAAGTGTCCTCGGGCAAGACACGGACCAAATTGCTCCCAGTGAGCGGGCCGGCGCCTTGCATGTGTGTGAATGGGTGTGTGAATGGGTGAATGAGAGGCCGTTGTAAAGCGCTTTGGATAAAGGCGCTATATAAGTGCAGTCCATTTAACATTTACAACAAATTGTTTGTGAAACAACAAGTAGCCAGATCGTATTACTATTTGAATGACGGGAATGTGCCTAACTCCAAACCCAGGCCATCGCTTCAGGCAAATGCTTAGTCAGTCATCATAATATGTTTCTGTGTCTCATGAAGCGAGCTGACTAGCCTCTGCACAGAGAAGGCATCTCAAGTTCACCCGTTAACCCATGTAGGACACTGCAGAGTTGTTAACCCATGTAGGACACTGCAGAGGGGCTATTCAGGTCGAGTGAACAGCATCAGTCCTATCAGCACAGCCTTACATCACATCCACAACCCCCTAGCCATTATCGCCACTGGACACTGATGATGATGAACGGCTAATTAGCTACGTAGGAGGGAGGGAGGGAGGGACCTCTGGTCTGGTTGTGTGTACTGGTCTGTAACCCTGGTACACAGGCAGGCAGGCAGGCAGGACATATCTGGTTGTGTGTACTGGTCTGAGACCAGTGCTGCAGTGATGAGCCGTGAAGGGCAGATGGTCACTGGGACCAGGGAGCACCCTGCTGGTGGGATGGTGGAATGACGCCACATCTGGTACATTAGGAGTGGGAGAGAAAGAGAGAGAGATATATAGGGGGGGGGGGGGGGGTAGGAGAGAGAGAGAGAGAGAGAGAGAGAGAAAGAGAGAGAGATAGGGGGGGTAGGAGAGAGAGAGAGAGAAAGACAGAGAGATAGGGGGTGTGAGAGAGAGGGGGAGAGAAAGAGAGAGAGAGGGGGGGTAGGAGAGAGAATGAGAGAGAGAGATAGAAAGAGACACAGAGAGAGAGAAATAGAGAGAGAGTGAGAAATAAACAGAGAGAGAGAGAAAGAGAGAGAGAAAGAGAGAGAGTGAGAAATAAAGAGAGAGAGAGAGAGAGAGAGAGAAAGAGAGAGAGAGAAATAAAGAGAGAGAGGGAGAGAGTGAAGCAGACAGAGAGAGAGAAAGAGAGAGAGAGAGAGAAAGAGAGAGAGTGAGAAATAAAGAGAGAGAGAGAAAGAGAGAGTGAGAAATAAAGAGAGAGAGGTAGAAAGAGAGAGAGAGTGAGAAATAAAAAGAGAGAGAGACAGTGGGGGAGTATAGTAAGATGAACGGTGCTGCTTCCATAAATCAATACAGGCCTGGTCCTGCACACAAGCTCTAGTTGCTATGGTAACTGCCTGGTTCCAGGCCCCTCCCCCCACGGACCGCAGCAGTGCGGTGATGATGGAGGAAGGAGCTCCCTGACAACCTCCAGCGTGGCACAATAACCTACTTCCTCTCTCAGCCCGGAAACAACCAGAGGTACCTAGTAGGATATGGAATTGGGTCGGGAAAACCGGCTATGAAAACTGGAAGCTCGCTACACTTTCTGTTCTGGTCCTTTTACGGCACATAACAGCATCGCCCCCACAAAACCCCCCTCAGAAAACTGATAAAAAATTCATCAGTCAATGTTTTTGGAGCGGAAAATATTTTCAGTAGTAGTAGTGTTTGTGTCAAAAATGTAATAGATGAATAGTGAATATTTGGTAGATTTGGAGGGAATATTGTTTGTGTGGATGTGTAGCAGACTGTTGTGATGTGATGGTGTCGTCCCAGTGGAGTTTTTACACATCACCCTCATCAATATTGCAGATCTGACCTTTCACCCACATCATGGTCATGGTCATTACTCTTATCATCTAAATCATTTCCAAGAAAACAATACAATCAACCTACAAACCAAAACCCTGTTCATAAAGGAACTAGCTGTTAAAAAGACCACCAAATAAATCTCACTCTTGACCTTCAACCAGACTTCTACCTCTGTTTCTGTGCCAACCAAAGGTCAAGTTGTTTGAATTACACCAAAATTGTAGGAATGAATTCCAATGTGACAATATTATTCTCCCAGTGAAAACCAAACATGAATGCACCAGAGTAAAGGACTAGTAAAGGACTATAGTAAAGGCTGTTGGAGTGGAGGGGGGTCCACACACCCACACACACACACGGAACCACTGGGACCCCCTCTCTCTCTCTCTCTCTCTACCTTTCCCACTCCCCCTGGGATGTGTGTGTAGGTGATGGGGGGATGATGATGATGATGGAGGGATGATGAAGTGGAGAGGAGGAGGAAGAGGACAGGACACTCACCGACATGCGCGATGACACTGGCCGTGCGCTCCTGGAACTCCTGTGTAGACATCTCGTCCTCATGAAGCCAGCCGAGCATCTCAGGGTGTAGGCACTGGGCAGCATTCGCTCTCTCTCTCTCTCTCTCTCTCTCTCTCTTCTCTCTCGCTCTCTCTCTCTCTCTCTGCTTACGCTCTGTCTCTCTCTCTCTCGCGCGCTACTCCTCCTTCTCCTCTACGTCTCTGCTTACACCCTCCTCTCTTCTCCTCCTCTCTCTCCTCTTCCTCCTCTCTCCTCTTCCTCCTCTCTCTCTTTCCCTCTATCTATCCTCCTCCTCCTCCACCTCCTTTATGGCGCTACTTAAGCTCTCCTCCTCTCTTCTCTCTCTCTCTCCTCCACTGTACTCTGCTCTGCTCTTCTCTCTCCTCTCCTCTTCTACCTCCTCTCCTCTTCTCTTCTCTCTCTCCTCCACTGTACTCTGCTCTGCTCTTCTCTCTCCTCTCCTCCTCTCCTCTCCTCCTCTCCTCCCCCTCCACTCGGTCACAGTGCTCCCTTGACAGGGGGTTCCCTCCAAGCACAAAGCCTGCTCCCAGTGCCACTCCCAGTCCCAGTCCCAGTTAGCCTGCTCCCAGTCCCAGTCCAGTCCCAGTCAGCCTGCTCCAGTGACGGGTGATGCTCAGAGAGATGAGAAGCCACAGAAGCTCCAAGGATAGAACAGATCTCCTCCCGTCCACAACAACACTACGACTACAGCATACGGTGTGTCATTCACTATGGATGGACACACACAGACAGACACACACACCCAGACGCTAGTGAGCCTATCAGGATGCTGCGCTGCTCTGAGGTTGGTGCTCTGCTTACTGG
>NC_137687.1:26644458-26674458 GCF_963989245.1 Nansenia antarctica
CCTCTTGATCTCTGATTGGAGGATACGGAACCTCGTCACCGGAAACCAGCTTTCTCCAGCAGGCAGGCGGGAAACCTCTCTCACCACCTGACCACACACACATCTCTACGCAGCACAGCAGACTCAGACAAAAACAACACACTGAACCAGCTCCCTGTCGCAGCTAGCTTTAGCCCACTAGAAACAGTCTCTATTCCAGGTCAGAGCGACTGTAGGTAAGTTCATTCTTATCGCAACAACGAGCCGCTGGTCCTCTGTAGCTAGTAGCTGTCACACAATGTCATGTAGTTGTCAGTGCTTATTGCTAGCTAGCCTACCAGGCAGGATGTTCTCTGTAGCTACTCTGACCTGGCTGTCGCTTGTTCTGCCCAGTAAGTACGTAGTTAAACACATGCAACGTTTAGTGAGATGGGCAGGGTATCCGCGGTGTCTTGAAAAGTATAAAAGTTGATAAATACATTTGGGGAAAATCAAGACCCTTAAAAAAGTCTTATCACGATTTTATGAGGTCTTGAATTTTGTAGGTATTTTTCTGAATTAGACTGTCCAAAGAGTTTGAGTCCTAAAAACCTTTTAGTAAAAGTTCGTGAATTTATTAGTTTTATTAGAAAACAAAGATGAACCGGAAATTGTGTTGTATGATAGTGGTCTAGTCTGTTGCAAACTAAAACTGTTAAGTTAAAGGTGTCACTGATGTAAACGGTTACAGCTCCAAGTGGCGGTGAGGTCTGGAAAAATATTGACAAGGTCTTTAAAAAGTCTAGAAAGGTATTGAAATTAACCTCAAGATTCCTGTATATACCCTGTTTTGGCCCAGTAATTACGTAGTTAGAAAACATGCAACGTTTAGTGAGATGGAGTAAGGCTGGTGAGTTCTTACCTAGATAACGAGTCTGACTTCAGAGGTGTGTTGTGACTTCAGAGGTGTGTTGTGACTTCAGAGGTGTGGTGACAGACTGTTCCTTGCAGAGCCATGCAGGCGTTCCTGAAAGCAGGGTCGACCACCCAGGGGCCCCGGGCCCAGAAGGACAAGGCAGCGGCGGGCAGCAGCAGCGCAGAGAAGAGGCAGAAAGCCCTGCCCTGGGTGGAGAAATAGTACGTGGCTGGAACTGTGTGTGTCTGAGAGCGTGTCTGCCTTGTCTGTCTGTCTTGTCTGTCTCTCTGTCTCTCTCAAGTGTGTGTGTGTGTGTGTGTGTGTGTACGCGGGCCTGTCTGCCTGTCTGTCTGTCTGTCTCTCTCAAGTGTGTGTTCTCTCCGAGTCTCTCAAGTGTGTGTGTGCGAGCGTGTCTGTCTGTCTGTCTGTCTGTCTGTCTGTCTTGTCTGTCTGTCTTGTCTTGTCTGTCTTGTCTGTCTCTTTGTCTTGTCTGTCTGTCTGTCTCTGTCTTGTCTGTATGTCTCTCTGTTTTGTCTGTCTGTCCTGTCTGTCTGTCTCTCTGTCTTGTCTGTCTGTCGTCTCTCACAACAACAACAACTCACGTTTGTGCTCTCTCTCCAGCACTAACACACCTCCCCCATTAGGTTCTAGCCCAGGTAGGTACACCTGATGCACACTAATCAAGAGCTTGAATGATTATCATTTACATAGTTGATGCTGTCATTTACATAGTTACATAGTTGATGTAAATGATAATCATTCAAGCTCTTGATTAGTGTGTATCAGGTGTACCTACCTGCTGGGCTAGAACCTAATGGGGGAACCGTAGACCAGAGTTGACGAACACTGATGTCAGTCAGTCTGAGCCATAAGGAGACGGGGGGTTGGGGGGACAGTTGTCTGCTGTCCCAGGTCTTATTCATGTTATCTGTGTTTATTTCTTTACAGTTCTTTTTCCCCACTCTTACATTTAAAATAAATAAATAAATATTTGGAGAGACAGGAAAGTCCGGCTTCCCACGCTGGTCTTAAAAAGCTGTTAAGTCTAAAATCAGCAATCCAACCCATAAGGCCGTAAAAGGTCTAAAATGTCAGTTATTCGGTCTTAAAAATGAGATCCTACAAGGAAATCAGTCCGACCACATCTATTTACGCAGAAATGAATCAAGCTGGAACCAAAAAAATGCCAATTCGCTTCCTGTATGGCAGTGAATTCCTAATTTCATCACCCTGAGGATGACAAAAAGCTATCATATGTGTCGTGAATAGGTCTAAAATTCAAAGAGGTCTATAAAAAGGTCTTAAATCTGACTTGTTGAACTTAGGAAGGAACCCTGCATGTCAGCGGGGCATGGCCGGATTCTATCCCATGGCAGACATGGTATACATACATGAGCCCTGCAAGCCTGGTGCTGGACCACCTTACGTTAGACATCTGTGTGTGTTTGTCACCTTTCTGTTCTACACACTGAGAGACTAAGAGGCTGTGTTTGGGTTTCCAGCAGGCCCAAGTGTGTGGATGACGTGGCCTACCAAGAGGAGGTGGTCGCTGTGCTGAAGAAGTCCCTACAAGGAGCTGATGTAAGTAGCTTCAGCCTGTCTGTCTGTCTGTCTGTCTGTAGACCTGTCTGTCTGTCTACAGACCTGTGACAGAGCAGAGATGAGCTGCTCTTATTAACCTGTTGAGCACAGGACAGGGGAGGCTGGGGAGGCTGGTGGAGGCTGGTGGAGGATGGGGAGGATGGGGGAGGCTGGTGGAGGTGGAAGCTACAAGTCGGAGAACGGGCTCAGACTGATGAATGGAATGAGGAGTGGTTGTGTTGGATGTACCATTCCTCATTCCGTTTCATGCGTTCGTCTGCCTCCACCAGTCACTGCTGGTGCATACTGCCTGGGTTGGGGAGGGCATCAAGAGATGGGTGGGGGGGGGTGGGCTTTTGGCTTGGTCTGCTCGTTTCTCTCTGCGCTCATGTAACTTTGCTTAATAAAAGGCCTCTTTGGAGACAATTGATTTAAGCTCTTTGTGCTTTATAAGTTTTACTCAATCTATTAAGAATCAATTAAATCCACGACATTGTCTCTGTTGCAGCTCCCTAACCTGCTGTTCTACGGCCCCCCTGGTACTGGAAAGACCTCCACCATCCTGGCTGCAGCTAGAGAACTCTACGGGTGAGACTGCCTGCTGACCTAACAGCTCTGAGCTATGTGACTACACACACTAACCACAGCAGGGGGGGCTGGTGGAGGTATTTGGTTATAATCAGTGATGCCGGTAACGCTAATCTGAATACTTTTCCCAGTAACGAGTATTCTAACGCGATACTATTTCAAAATCAGTAATCGGATTAAAGTTACTTATTCAAGTGGCTGTGCGTTACTATTGCGTTACTACCTCATAACTTAGGCTAAATGCAGTATTTTTTTGTAATGTTCGATAGTAAACAAACATTTCTCGCGTCTTGGGGAGTGACGTCAGTGCTCACGTTTTCAACACGAGGTTACTATGGAAGGCCATGCCCGCAAAAAACGGCTCTCGACTATCGCGAGATTGCAGCAGAATCGCTCACGTGTATCACCACGCTGATTTCACAGTGTAAACAGAAGCGTAGCCTACACAATGGAGCGAGAACAGAGATATGCGTTAAATAGCTGGAAATATAAGGATTATTTTGAGTTTGTGTCAGCAAAGGATGACAAGAACATACATGTTGATCATTGATAAACTCAGACTCACCCAGTTTAGGATTAGGATTATATTAGGATCATATCTGAATGGTCAGGGTAGGTTTTAGGTTTTGTGAAACCACTCCTTGCTAGTTACTGTTAAATAAAGATTACCGGTATATTTATTTTATTGTTTAAAAACAAGTATTTATGTTGGGTGAGGCAAAGAAAGACTCTTTATTTTGTTGTTTTAAGTTATTGTTTAAAGTTTAATTATGTAATTTAAGTTACTGTTAAAATAAAGTGAGTTTTGGCAAAACCAGTTTTCATTTTTATGTTGCGGGGGGGGGGGGGTCGGGTGCCTAGGCAGCTGCCAATAGTAACTAAAAAAGTAACTAGTAATCTAACTTAGTTACTTTTAAAATCAAGTAATCAGTAAAGTAACTAGATTACTTTTTAAAGGAGTAATCAGTAATCAGTAATCAGAATACTTTTTCAAAGTAACTGTGGCAACACTGATCATAATGAAGTTCTATTACTGTGTTATACAGTAGTGTAAATAAATAACTGCTACATTAGATTTGATTCACAACATCTGAGGCTGAGCTGCAAAGCTTCTAGAATCAGAACCAGAATTATTTTTATTGCAGTTTATTCGCACATACAGGAAATTGACTTGGTGTGGTTGGTGCATAGGACATAAAGATACAAACAACAATATAATAAATAACACTATATAAGCAATATGTATATATACACATATAATATAACATATATATAAGTATATTCTACGTCCTGATGCTGACTATCGTACAATGTTGTTGCCCCTCCTCTCTCTCCCTCCTCTCTCCTCTCTCCTCTCTTTCCCTCCTCTCTCTCCCTCCTCTCTCCTCTCTTTCCCTCCTCTCTTTCCCTCCTCTCTCTCCCTCCTCTCTCCTCTCTCTCCCTCCTCTCTCTCCCTCCTCTCTCCCCCAGGCCAGAGTTATACCGGCAGCGAGTTCTGGAGCTGAACGCCTCAGATGAACGAGGGATCCAGGTGGTCAGAGAGAAGGTGAAGAGGTTCGCCCAACTGACGGTGGCAGGAACACGCACAGAGTGAGCATCGGTTTATACTTTTTTTGGGGGGGGGAGCAGTCCCACTCGTATTTTTCATTTTATTGGACAGATACAGTGAAGACAGACAGGAAAGTAGGAGAAGAAGGGAGAGAGGGCATGTCAGCAGGGCATGGGCCGGATTCGAACCCATGCCGACATGAGCATATGTGTGCACTGTAGACCGCGGTGCTAGACCACTGGACCACCCCAGGCCACTATACTCCCCTTATGGGGCGGCTGAGGTAGAGGCGGCGTCTAATGATCGCAAAGTTGGCGGTTCGATACCCGGCTCCTTCTGTCCATGTGTCGAGGTGTCCTTGGGCAAGACATTGAACCCCTAATTGCTCCAAATGAGTGGGGTTGCATGGTAGCTTGCCGCCATTGGTGTGTGAATGTGTGTGTGAATGAGAGGCCATTGTAAAGTGCTTTGGAATAAGCCGCTATATAAGTGCAGTCCATTCCATTCCATACCTCTTTGACGTTCATACAACATTACCATACACACCCGTAGAAGACCAAGCACAATGGATGAAACGCAGGATAAAGCACACAAAGGATTTTATTTTTTACTTCATCATTGAAGGAAGTCCCTGCACACTCAGGATCAATGTAACATTTAGATTTATCGGGTGGGGTAAGTTTTCGGTCGCCAGAGCTTCAGACTTCCTTCAATTACATTGTTACTCTCCTTATCTCATCTCATCTACAAATTATCTCTTTTTTTTACTCTATTACCATAATACAATCTCCTCTCCTCTTCTCCCCTTCCCTCCCCTCCCTGTACACAACTACCTCAAGCACTGTGTACCAAGTCAATCAGGTGATGTCAAGAACCACATTAGAGTCAAGAACTACATTACAGTCAAGAACTACCTTACAGTTCAAATGCAAGGTGTTGTGTTGTGTTTGCTGTGTGTTGACGACTGCCGTGTCATGGTTTGTTTGTGTGTTATTGACAGTGCTGTGTTGTTGACAGTGTTGTTGTTTGTTTGTGTTGTTGACCACGTTGTTGTTTGTTTGTGTTGTTGTTGTTGACAGTGTTGTTGTTGTTTGTGTTGTTGTTGTTCACAGTGTTGTTGTTTGTTTGTGTTGTTGTTGACAGTGTTGTTGTTTGTTTGTGTTGTTGTTGACAGTGTTGTTGTTCACAGTGTTGTTGTTGACAGTGTTGTTGTTGTTTGTGTTGTTGTTGACAGTGTTGTTGTTGTTGCTGTTGTTGTTGACAGTGGCAAGCCGTGCCCGCCGTTCAAGATCATCATCCTGGACGAGGCTGACTCCATGACGGGCGCGGCCCAGGCGGCTTTGAGGCGAACCATGGAGAAGCAGTCACGCACCACACGCTTCTGTCTCATCTGCAACTACGTCAGCAGGTACAGCCCTGAGCTAGCATCACTAACTAGCATCACTAACTAGTATGAAGCTAGCATCACTAACTAGCATCACTAACTAGTATGAAGCTAGCATCACTAACTAGCATCACTAACTAGTATGAAGCTAGCATCACTAACTAGCATCACTAACTAGTATGAAGCTGGCATCACTAACTAGCATCACTAACTAGTATGAAGCTAGCATCACTAACTAGTATTAGGTAGGTGTCTCAGGAGACACAGTGCAGGGGGAAGTAGGTGTCTCTGGAGACACAGTGCAGGGGGAAGTAGGTGTCTCTGGAGACACAGTGCAGGGGGGGAAACACCTTTGCGTACCAGTGAAGCTACTATCATCACCTGCTGTCACCTGTTACCAGGATCATCGAGCCCCTGACCTCCAGATGTTCCAAGTTCCGCTTCAAGCCTCTGGCCAATCAGATCCAAGAAGAGCGTCTGCTGCTGATCTGTGAGAAGGAGAACCTCAAGTACACCAAGGAGGTACGTTCTCCACGGACCTGGCTGAGGGCCCGTCCCCACAGTCTACGGTGGCGTCCTCTCACCATGTTCTCTTCTTCATCCTCCGTTGATATGAAGACCAGGGGGGTATTCCATCAACATCGCTAAAGGACAATCCAGGCTTCTTTTGATAAAAGATTTATAAAAGAAATCCAGCCTTATAATAGCCATGTAGCCATATAAATAAGCCTGGATTTTCCTTTAGTGACGTTGATGGAATACCCCCCTGGGATCAGTGGAGGCAGACATCGGAGGACAGTCTCATTGTAAAGAGTGGAACAGAGTTCTTCAAAGTAGCCACCTTTAGCTTTGGTGACAGCTTTGCACACTCTTGACATTCTCTCAATCAGCTTGGTGTGTGTGTGTGTGTGTGTGTGTGTGTGTGTGTGTGTGTGTGTGTGTGTGTGTGTGTGTGTGTGTGTGTGTGTGTGTGTGTGTGTGTGTGTGTGTGTGTGTGTGTGTGTGTGTGTGTGTGTGTGTCAGTGGAAAAGGAAACTGTGAACACCGCCCAGCATTCTCTTCTCTAGAATATGTGAGAGAAAACCACCAAAAAAGCAAAAGGTGGCTACTTTGAAGAATCTAAAATATAAAACATTCTGGTTAGTTAAACACTTTTTTGTTTACTACATAATTCCATATGTGTTCTTTCATAGTTTTCTAACCTCAGGTTAGATCTGTCTTCAGTATTAATCTACAATGTAGAAAGTAGCTAATATATAAATAAAGAAAAACCATTGAATGAGAAAATGTGTCCAAGCTTTTGACTGGTACTGTACCTAACTCACTGCTGCCCCCTGCAGGCCATTGCAGCGCTGGTGAAGGTGTCGGAGGGGGACCTGAGGAAGGCCATCACCTACCTCCAGAGCGCTGCCCGCCTCAACACAGAGAAGGAGATCGTAGAGAGCTCCATCATAGAGATAGCTGGGGTGAGTAATACAGGGTTCCCACGGGTCCTTGAAATCCTTGAAAGTTTGTGAATTTGAGGAGAAAAAAAATCAAGGCCTTAAAAGTTTTTGAAAATAGACATGGGTCATTGAATGCTTGAATTCCCCTCTCTCTCTCTCTCTTTTTTTTTTTTAATGTAATTATAGAGACCATCTAGTGTTCAAGCCTCTACATTCAAAAGTCTCTCTTTTTAATTGTTGTCTTAGTTCTTATATAAATTCTCATCTAGATCTGTCTCAAACTATGCCGTGTTGGGTCCTTGAATTTGAGGGAATTGAGTCTTGAAAGTGCTTGAATTTGATGTTTTAGAAGGTGTGGGAACCCTGGTAATAATAATAACTTTTATTTGTATAGCACCTTTCCTGCAAACGTTGCAGCTCAAAGTGCTTACTTTGTGGAGTCGTGCGGTACACTGTCTGTCTCTCTCTGAGGAGGAGGGAGGAGGAGGAGGAGGAGGGAGGAGGAGAGAGGAGGAGGAGGAGGAGGGAGGAGGAGGGAGAGTCGTGCGGTACACTGTCTGTCTCTCTCTCAACGTTGGACTCAATTAAACGTGTCATTTGGGACGGCAGCTGGTGAAAGCGGGAACAAGTCTCCAACCGATTTAATGTTTAGACTTTTATTCTGAAAAATGTAAATACATTTCAGTGTTGTTGTTGAAAATCAATGACGCGCCCCGCGGTGGCGCAGCGGTCTAAGCATTAGCCTCTAGTGCAAGCTGCCCACCGGGGACTGGGATCGAATCCCGGTCTCGCCAGACCCGGATATGGCCGGGGCCCACAGGGAGCGGCATATTGAGCGGCCGCTCCCAAGGGGGGTATAGGACAATTTTCCGGACAAGGATCCGTCGTGCAACACCGCCCCCGTCTGGTGCTGGAGTAACGGTGTCGGGCTCGAGGAGCCAGACAGCTCGTCTGCCTGGCGTTCTCCTCTGGGGCTGCCGGCCACGGGGTCGTGCGGCGGATCCTACGCAATAGGCAGGGGATAATTAGATGCTAGGTTGGGTGCAATTGGATACCAAATTGGGTGAAAAAGGGATAAAATCAGAAAAACAAATTTTTGAAAATCAATGACGCATACGCCAGTCAAGCCAAAACATTGCAATGCAATGGATTAGGTGAGTAATCCCCACTACTACCTAGTTAGCGTAGACATTACTCACCGAATCCATTGCATTGCAATGTTTTGGCTTGACTAGGGAGTGTGTCATTGATTTTCAACAACGCTGAAATGTATTTACATTTTTCTGAATGAAAGTCTGAACAGTCCGTCGGTTGGCGACTTGTTCCCGCTTTCACCTGCTGCTGTCACATATGTTCTACTTTCTGCTGATTTATTAAATATTCTCTCTCCCTCTTTTTCTCTTTCAGGTTGTTCCTGATAGGATAATCGATGGTCTGCTGACGATCTGTTACAGGGGCACGTTTGAGAAGCTGGAGTTCGCTATGCGGGTAAGGTGCTACGACTTCCTGAATGCCCCTCTACATGGGGAGGATGGCCGAGGTAGAAATCGGAGGACGGGCTCATTGTAATGAAGGGGACGTATCAAGGAATGAGGAATGGTATTGAGCACATGCTTGCATGTCTTTCCCCATTCTATGCAATGAGCCTGACTTGTGATTTCTGCCTCCCCTGCCCTCCCCTCCCCTCCCCTCCCCTGCCCTCCACTCCATGTGCTGCTCTAGAAGATGACTGTCCATCTGACCCTTCTACCTCTGTCAGTGTTATCACAGTACCATATCATTTATACCATTTGGCTGACGCTTTTATCCAAAGCGACCTACATTGCAGTGAGTGGAATACGGGAATCGAACCGGCAACCTTAGTGCAATGCTTTACCAACTGAGCCACAGAGACCATATCGGCCATGTGATGGACCAATCACCATGGTCTGAGCAGGGTTCCCACGGGTCCTTGAAATCCTTGAAAGTTTGTGAATTTGAGAAAAAGAAATCAAGGTCTTAAATGTTTTTGAAAATGGACATGGGTCATTGAAAGTGCTTGAATTCCCCCTCCCCCTCTCTCTCCCCAAAAATATTTTAAAATATTCAAAAATGTTTTACGTAGCTCGTCAACTAGTTCTGTCTCAAACTATGCCGTGTTGGGTCCTTGAATTTGAGGGAATTTAGTCTTGAAAGTCTTTGAAAGGTGCTTGAATTTGATGTTTCAGAAGGTGTGGGAACCCTGTCTGAGTGGCTGTCCATTCCAACAGTTGTATTTCTATGTTTGTAGAACCTGGTGGAAGAGTCTGTTCTAACAGTTGTATTTCTATGTTTGTAGAACCTGATGGAAGAGTCTGTTCTAACAGTTGTATTTCTATGTTTCTAGACCCTGGTGGAAGAGTCTGTTCTAACAGTTGTATTTCTATGTTTGTAGAACCTGGTGGAAGAGTCTGTTCTAACAGTTGTATTTCTATGTTTGTAGAACCTGGTGGAAGAGTCTGTTCTAACAGTTGTATTTCTATGTTTGTAGAACCTGGTGGAAGAGTCTGTTCTAACAGTTGTATTTCTATGTTTCTAGACCCTGGTGGAAGAGTCTGTTCTAACAGTTGTATTTCTATGTTTCTAGACCCTGGTGGAAGAGTCTGTTCTAACAGTTGTATTTCTATGTTTGTAGACCCTGGTGGAAGAGTCTGTTCTAACAGTTGTATTTCTATGTTTCTAGACCCTGGTGGAAGAGGGCTATGCGGCGACGCAGGTCATCACGCAGCTGCACGAGACGATCATCGACGAGGACCTGAATGACAAACAGAAGTCTGCCATAACAGAGAAGATGGCGGTAGGTGCTACTGTAGGCCATGGATCACCAATAGGGGGCCCGCGGGCCCCATCCGGCCCGCCAATGCACCCCATCCAGCCTGCTGAATTCTTTCTTTCTTTTATATTGTAACAAACCTGTATAAGGCCCACATTCTCTGACCTTCCCATCAATAGTTCCCTGTGATCACCAGAAGCCTAGTAGTGTATTATTTAGTGATGCTCCGATCTGATCGGCGCCGATCGGTATCGGCCGATATGGCCTTGATCGGTTTTGATCGGAGTTCTCAAAACGGCTGATCAAACACGACCGATCAGTTTACAAAATGGCGTCGCCAGTCTGGAAATATTACACAGTGTCGGAAAGAGACAACAAATATGCCGTTTGTAATGTCTGCTCAAAAGAAATACCTCGGGGAGGAACGCACGCAAGGTCTTTCAATACCACGAATATCATACGGCATTTGCTGCGTTCGTCGATTCGCTCAGAGAGCGCCGAAGCGCACACTGGGCTCGACGTCATAAAGGGACCGAGTGCTTTGATTGGACGAGAGGCGTTCCACGAGTGCTGGTCAGAGTTCCAGCGCGACTTCACGAGCGTAGTGTAGGTAGTGTTCACCGACGTCATGTGACCCCGCGAGCAGGAAGTCACTTGGCCCATAGCAACAACAACTATTAGCGCGTGAGTTTTAGGTCTTCCTCTGTGCACCTTGCACAAGTGTAGATAGCGAGCGACTTTTCAGCAGCAGGACATATTTTAGATGATAAGAGGAACAGGCTGAGTGCCAAAAACGCTGAGATGCTTGTATTTCTCAAGGCTAATCTGCCAGTGATGCTGCTTAGGGCCAATCCCAATTCCCTTTTCTACCCCTATGGCTCGCAAGGCCTTCGAACACGTCACAAGCCCTACTTGAAATCTAAGCCCTATGAATTGGGACAGCCCTTCACGGCGCCTACATCATCAACAGTGGTTTAGACGCGGTACGGGTGACGCGTTGTGTTGCCGGCGAATTCTCACATCTCGCAATGCCTTCTTCAGCTGTGTTTATTTCTGTTGCGTGTGCTATAAGGATCTTTTTTCGTTTGTTATCAACACACTGTAGTTAGACGTTCCTTTTTTAGTCTCTTCCGTCAGCGATGTATTTTTTGTGGACATCGCAATAATGACAATGAATGACTCCCACCAAAACACAGAGTATTAACCATCTGTCAGCGCACAATGTTCCTCCAAAGATACCCGTGACTCAATCCTCAGCCACCACATACACACGAGTCCATCAGTAGTCATAAAGCGTTGTCCAAAAATCACGTTACCAAGCGCCTTTCTCAGAACAATTCGTCGTCTAGAATCCAAAAATCAATCCATCATAGTGGTGGTCAAAAACGTAGAAAGAGGATCTCTTGGGGACACGGCCACATTTGCCCGTGAAGGAGAGATGACAAATAAGCGGAAACATTTCTCAGTAGAGTCGAACGGTGATAGATCATCATCCTTTACGCGTATCCTTAACTGTTACATTTCGCGTGTCATATGCCATCAGACATGGAAATATGTCAATGCGCGGCTGTCATGCACAAATCAGCTTGTAACGTTAGACACACTTATATCGGCATGATAACGTTTTGTTGTTGTTGTGCTTGTTATAAAGAAAAGGTATATAATGCATTGAAATGAATGATACAACCCATTAATAATATTACATAATAACAACTGCTCGGATTAGATTGCGGGTGGAAATAGGTCAAAATGCGCATCATGTACAAGTCAGCCGAACGTTTGATAGATAACTTTACATATGTACCATCATCCACTGTCAAACGCCACAGGTAATAATTGATTTATGATTGTACATCTCTGAAATGCTCGACTGTCATGCAGCGTTGCGTTACTGTTACGTTAGACACAGCACCGACATAAAATGACATTTCCGCATTGAATAGAGCGACATAACATTTCTGTAGATGATTCGCAATGCATCCTGGAATCAAGGGGTAGCGTACCCCTATCCCTTCAAAGCTAGTCTGGTCCTGAAATCGCTCGAAACGAAGTAATAGTTAGCCCTCCCCCTTACCCCTAGCCCTCGATGAAATATGAATTGGGACAGCCCTCACCCTAAACGTGAACGCGCAAATCGAGCCATAGGGGTGAAAACGAAGGGCTAGGGGTGAATTGGGATTGGCCCTTAATCAGAAGTAAGGTTTGAGTCTGAAATCTCCTTAGGTGCAATGTTTTGTTTTTTTGTTTTATTGATTATTGCTGACTTGCTGTCTTATCTCCTCCTAAATATGACTTGAAACTGACTGACTTGAAACAGTATTTTATATTTGGCTATAGCCTGTTTATGTTGCAGTTTAGTTTGGGTATGTTTATTGTTCCTCAGGAAAGCTACAGTTACAGTATAAGCTCCAAGTTCTCTAAGAGCCCCTAGTTCCTCTCATTCGAGTGGAATGTTGCACATTTGATGTGACAGTGTACATTTTATTTATTATGATTTTTATTTTCACATTTTATTTGTTTTTCCTGAAGTAAGCTACAGGTGGTTGTGAATTCAATAAAACAGATGGTCGTCAATTCATGATACTTTCTCATCTCCTAATTTCATTTAAATACTTAATATACAATGTCAATGGTGTTAAGAATAATTAAAAACATAAATAATGCTACACAATAAATAGAATGCATTTTCGACGCTGTGATCGGTGATATCGGATCGGCAGATCACTGATTCCAGTGATCGGTGATCGGCACCAAAAACCCTGATCGGAGCATCTCTAGTATTATTGTCCTCATCAGTGTAGGCTGGTGGAGGTAGGGCTCATTGTAATGCATACCTCCGCCAGCCTCATAGATGTACTGACCCCTGACCTGTCTGTCTGTCTCTACCTCCGCCAGCCTCATAGATGTACTGACCCCTGACCTGTCTGTCTGTCTCTACCTCCGCCAGCCTCATAGATGTACTCACCCCTGACCTGTCTCTGTCTCTCAGGTGGTGGACAAGTGCCTGGCTGACGGGGCGGACGAGTACCTCCAGATGCTGAGTCTGTGCTCCGTCATCATGCAGCAAGCTGCCCAGAGCAACTGACCCTTCTCATTGACGCTCCCCTCTCCCCATGGACCATTTCCTGTCCCAACTTCACTGTAAATATTTTTTTATAATAATAAAAAAAATCTTCATGAACCCTGAACTCTCCATTTATCGTCATTATAGACAACCTGACCAACCGCTTTCTGTATGTTTGGACTTCATTCAAATGTTTCTCATATAGGCTGCGTTCGTAAATTCGCACAGAGCGCCGGAGCACACACTGAGTTCAACGTCATAAAGGGAAAAAATAATTTGATTGGACGAGGCATTCCATGAGTGAATTGAGACAGTGCATACCAGTTTTCTCTCTCTCTCTCTCCCTAGGAAAGAGACAACACAAATAACCAGAATCCTTTTTTTATTTAGAAACGGGTCAAATACATTTCAAAGTCAGTGAAGTGCTTATAGTCTAACACTCTGGAACTCACAATGAACACAAAATAAAATGCAGGATTAAATAGGTTAAATACATGAAGACAAAATGAATAATCAAGAAAGTAAGTGCTCAACTTAGGAGGCCATTTAATCTGGGCCCAACATCGTACACCAGGGGTACCTGAGAGGCACGGCCTGTCAACCTACTGTCTCTTTCCCCAATAAAGCAGAAAACTAATTTAAAAGAAACATCCAACAACAACTGCACGTATGTTAGTTTGACATAACTCCCAGACTGGATACAGCACTTATACCTTCTAGTCCACAAGTAAATTATTAAACGATAGGTAACATCTAATATGCATATCTTTATCACTGATCTAAGAAAGTAACGCCTACAAAAGAAGAACAGGTCAGAGGTCATAGTCCCCATGTCCTCTGCAGTCTGACCTCCCACAACAACCTAACGCTTCAACTTTGAAAGAATTTCCGATCCGACTTTCAGGAGCATTGGGGAAAAAAAGACTCTCGATATTGTGTATGTATGTATATGTCGGGGTTTTCTTTTCCACCCGATTAAAAGAAGCAACGACGCACGCGTTTTCATTCAGCGACAGCGAGGAGAACCGCGTTAAACCCTACGGACACGGCCGGACCCACTCAGAGACGGTTAGATCAGATCGGCTACGTTCATGGGCATCTCCTCCACGGTGGTGTTGTAGAAACTCTCAATGTCGCGGAGGATCCGCTTGTCCTCCTCGGTAACAAAGTTAATGGCCACGCCCTTCCTGCCGAAGCGGCCGCCGCGGCCGATCCTGTGGAGCAGAGAGAGAAGCACGTTACAACATGGCGGCAGGATCAGGAGAAGGCAGGGGATGGATGTAGTCCTCTACCAGTACTAACCTATGGATGTAGTTCTCTAAAACTACAACTACCCATACTAACCTATGGATGTAGTTCTCTAAAACTACAACTACCAATACTAACCTATGGATGTAGTTCTCTCGGTTGGTGGGTAGGTCATAGTTGATGACCAGGGAGACTTGCTGCACATCGATCCCACGGGCCTGGAAATGAACACACATTATATGCCTGACGCTTTTATCCAAAGTCATTTACACAACAGTTACGTAGTTCCGAACCAAGTAATTTGATTGGACAAGAGGCATTCCATGAGTGCCGATATCCAGTATAACAGCACTGGGACTTTTAACCAGTGGTGTGCCGTCAGGGCCAGCAAGGCCTTCTCTGCTGGCCTAAACATCATCAGAATATACATTTTATTTAATATATTTTTTCCACAAATATGTATGAATGATTCCCCATAGTCTATTCTCTTCATTTCATAGCTTTCCTCTTGGTTGCGCTGCTTCCAGTCTCCAATTGAGATTTGGAGGGCTGGCCTTTATGTTAGAGCTTTTATCCAATCAAAATGTGTTGCTAGGGGGCTCCCAAATCTGCCCGCCTTCACAACAGACGGTGCCGCGAATTCGACCTGTAACTTCACGTTGGAACGAGAAAACCTGTGGCGTTCCTAGTAAACCTACGTAGATGCGAGCAAAATCAACAACGGCGCCTGCTGGAAGGCTCAATCTGATGTCAGCACCCAGCACGTCTTTTGATTGGATACGCACTATTGAGATGCGTAGCAAGGTAATTTGCGTATCTTTATACCGTCTGCAATCAGCTACAATGGCGGAAGGGGGAGAAGAGGCAGATGTGGTGGCAGATCTTAAAACAACGCCATTTTCTAGAAGAACTTTCCAGGAAAAGATAGACATTATCAGAGAACGGCCAACCCCGACTCTTGCGAGCCTTTCTCAGCGGGGAAAAGGGTTTGTCCGGCACTTTCAGATCGCTAACTACGAGCGGTACCCCTGGCTCACAGGCTCCGAAAGGCACTGCAAATTGTACTGCTGGCAATGCCTGCTATTTGCAACAGATCGATCGGGTGTTTGGAGCCACACTGGTTTTGCAAACTTGAGTTGTCTAACCAAGGGAGCAACGAGACACCAAAGCACGGCTGGGCACTTACAAGCAACGGTGCTTTTGAACACCTTTGGGGACACTCGAGTGGATTTACAGCTCAACGAGCAAGTGCGGAGGGAAACGGAGCTTCACAACGAAAGGGTGACCAAAAATAGGGACATACTGAAAAGTCTGATCGATTGTGTCCTGTTTTTGGGTAAACAAGAACTTTCATTTAGGGGACATGATGAAACCTCCGAGTCCACAAACAGAGGGAACTACGTTGAGCTTCTTTCTTTTCTGGCTGAAAACAACCCAGATTTACATTACCACCTGTCCACAAACAAAGTGTTTACTGGGACGTCAGGCAAAATACAAAACGACCTGATTTTTGCTATTTCTGAAGTGATGGGAGAAGAGATCAAAATGGAGATTAAAAGGGCACCCTTTGTCGCTATTATGGTGGACGAGACGACAGACGTGGGTAATGTAGCACAGCTGGCACTTGTCCTGCGTTATGTGACGGACACAGGTGTCAAGGAGCGGTTTGTCAGATTTGAAGACGTTACAAGCGGCAAGCGAGCTGATGACATTGCCGCTCTTATTTTACGTTTCTTGGAGGAATATGAATGTAGCCTGGATAAAGTTGTGGCACAGTGTTTTGATGGTGCAGCGGTCATGGCATCTGGACTAAATGGGGTGCAGGCTAAAGTTAAGGAGAGGGCACCTATGGCCTTATTCATTCACTGCTATGCACATCGACTCAATTTAGTACTGACTCAAGGGGCCTCAAAGCTTAAAGAATGCAAGGTATTTTTTGCCAGCCTCAATGGCCTTGCAGCATTTTTCTCCAGATCCCCTAAGCGCACCCAACTGCTGGATGACATTTGCAAGCGTCGTCTTCCTAAGGTTGCACCAACGCGGTGGCAATATACCTCGAGATTGGTCAATGCAGTCTTTGAGAAGAGAGTTGCCCTCAAGGAGCTGTTTGACCACATACCAGAACATCATGATGAGTATGATGGGGATACTGTGCTTAGCGCTCAAGGATTTCATGCACGTCTGGATGATTTTGAGTTTTGTTTTTTGCTTGAAACATTCAATGATATTTTTAAGCATTCAGATGTGCTCTTTGCCATACTCCAGAAGCAAACATTGGATGTGCAATTCTGTCTGACCAGGGTGAACGAGTTCTGTGACACAATTGAGCGAGAGAGGTGCCGGTTCAGACAAATCTACGAGGACACAGCGCGCATCTCAAGTGGTCCGAGCGCACGCAGAGGCCCACGTACAGCACAAGGAGATCGCGCACACTACCAACAGCTCCACAGCAATATTCTGGACAACATTCTTTGTCAGATACGGAACAGGTTCCAAGACCACGAGAAGTTAATGTTTCTCTCCCTCCTCGACCCCCAGCACTTTCAGACCTACCGGATGAAATTCCCGCAAACAGCCTTCTCCAGCCTAACACAGAGTCACGGAACACTGTTCGATCTGTCCCGGCTAAAAACAGAACTGACTGTAATGTATGCCATGACCGATTTTGAAGGGAAAAGTCCGACTGATCTCCTTCATTTCCTTAAGCAGAAAAATCTGAGTGAGACCATGGGGCAGCTTTACAGTTTGGCATGTGTGGCAGTGACCATCCCTGTGTCCACTGCTTCGGTCGAGCGGTCATTCTCGGCCTTAAAGCGAATTAAAACGTATGCCAGAAATGCTACTGGACAGACTCGGCTTTCAGCATTAGCTTCCATGTCAATTGAAAAGCACTTATTGATGGAGCTGAAGCGTACAGATAAACTCTACAACAGAGTAATTGAAGTATTCCTGAGGAAAGAAAGGAGGATGGATTTTGTTTTCAAATGAAGTTGTTATGGTGAGTACAAAGCATTTTATTTTTTATTTTATTTGTATATATTTTGTCATTTTATTTCGTTATTTCATTTTATTTTCGTTTCAATATTAACGAATTAATATATAGGTAATTAAAATTCATTTTATTTTCGTTTCAATATTAACGAATTAATATATAGGTAATTAAAATGACAAATATAGGCTTATAAAATAAATGTTTGATGCGTCTGTTGCAGGTTGCAAGAGATGTGGAGATTACGTGGGTGGCGCACGTGAATCAGCTGTGCAGTAAAAGTACTCAAGGAGACTTGTTGAATTGTTTTGTCACGTTTCTTGACGATAAAAGTGCCCTTTATTTAAACGTTTTGACAGTATCCAAGCGAAGCGATCTTAAAGATCACACTCTTCATTGTAAATGCGGATTTATTGATTAAAAATGCTTCGGAAATATTAATATAACTCTGTTGTACTTGTCTGATTATGTTAAGGTGATGCAACGCCCGGTTATACTGTGTTTCTGTCTAGTTTCTAGAGCCATGGCGTCATAATGATGGTATTAAGAGGTAGAATAATTCAGGTAGGACTGTGTCGGACATCACTGAAGGCCTAGGTGTGAAATGCACCGCCCGCCACTGCTTTTAACTATATGTAGCCCTTCGTCGCACAGGTGTTCTACTAAATGACCGTTAATTAGACAACATTATCAGATTATCTATCAGGAGGCCTCGTACCTACGACCGAATCACAGCCGTGCTGATATTCAGTATAACAGCACTCCCTCTCGTGTGATATTGCTTCATTACATTGCAGTTGAGTAAATGTTTCCCAGTAAAGTCAGAAGGCACCATGTTGGTTGTTGACTTGGTACTGGGTGTGAATGTTAACAGAGAACTCACCAGCAGGTCTGTGGTGATCAGGACTCTGCTGGACCCAGACCTGAACTCCCTCATGATCACGTCCCTCTCCTTCTGGTCCATGTCTCCATGCTGGAACGTTACAGGGAGGTTATGGTGGAGGGTTGCTTTTTTTTCACATGACTGGTTGGTTGTGAGGTGTCGTAACAGGCCATACACACACTCACAGATGCACACACACACACACACACACACACACACACACACACACACACACACACACACACTCACAGACACAGACACTCACTCACTCACTCAGACACACAGACACACACACTCACACAGACACTTTTTGTGTGCGTCAGAGAATGCATGTGTGTCTCTTCTCACCAGGGCAGACACTCAAGTTTCAAGCGTGCATGAGTGTGTGTGGGTGTGGGCGTGTGTGCGTGTGTCTCACCAGGGCAGACACAGTGAAGTCTCTGGCGTGTGTGGGTGTGGGCGTGTGTGCGTGTGTCTCACCAGGGCAGACACAGTGAAGTCTCTGGCGTGCATCTTCTCAGTCAGCCAGTCCACCTTCCTCCGGGTGTTGAGGAAGATGACGGCCTGTGTGATGGTGAGGGTCTCATACAGATCACACAGGGTGTCCAGCTTCCACTCCTGGAGGGCCGGGGGGGGTTAGGTTTCAGAGGGAAGTCTTGTTTTGTCTATGCTCCCACCTCTCATATAACATCAGTCTATCTAGTGTTCTACATCTATGCTCCCACCTCTCGTATAACATCAGTCTATCTAGTGTTCTCCATCTATGCTCCCACCTCTCGTATAACATCAGTCTATCTAGTGTTCTCCATCTATGCTCCCACCTCTCGTATAACCCCAGTCTATCTAGTGTTCTCCATCTATGCTCCCACCTCTCGTATAACATCAGTCTATCTAGTGTTCTCCATCTATGCTCCCACCTCTCGTATAACATCAGTCTATCTAGTGTTCTACATCTATGCTCCCACCTCTCATATCAGTCTATCTAGTGTTCTACATCTATGCTCCCACCTCTCGCTCTACGTTGATGTAGAACTGCTTGATACCCTCCAAGGTGAGCTCCTCCTTCTTCACCAGGATGCGGATAGGCTCCCGCATGAACTTCTTGGTGACCTCCAGGACGTCTGCGGGCATGGTGGCGGAGAGCAGCACCACCTACAGCAGACGGGGGGGCAGGTCCCTGGGAGGTTAACTTCGTTCAGGCTATTGTGTACAGACAGCAGATGCTTCTAGACCTGGAATAACCACCACGACCACAACGACTCAAACCTGGCCTTAGTGGGCGAGTGAAGTTACGGAGTTAAGTATTCGTTGTTATTTAATTTTCAGCGAACCACACGTCTGATGCGTAGCTCTGCGCGCGGGGGGCAGGGTGCAGTGCTGTGAGAGATGATTGATGCGAGTTAAAGTTATGCCAATGAAGTTAAGCCAATGGCGGCTATGTATGTATGTATGTATGTATGTATGTACGCACCGTCCATTTGGTACAGAGCACACTGTATGCCCCCGTTTTTAGAAGTTGTTAGCCCAATAATGGTGGAGTCAAGCGGCCACAAAGGTGTTGGTCTTTGCCCTGGTTCTGAGCTTTAAAACAGTGACTAGGGATGCACTGGTACTACTTTTTCATTGCCGATACAGAGTCCTGAACTTTGAGTATCTGCCGGTATAGATTACCAATCCAATCCAAAACTCCTTTTCTTTTTTAAATGTGAAATTGCTGCTGCCGTCCCTCAAACACTCGTCGGCTGTGCAAATTTCGCAAGAACCAGTTGTTACTGGCGTCTGTCTTAAGCGTGAAGTAGGCTAATTCCAGCAGACCACAGACATGGTTATTGTTGTTGTCATCAGACACACTCGCATATCATCTCAGCGGTGTAGCTGTCAGGTTGACACCGCACGTTTGGCACGTTTTTTTTTACGACCGTTTGTGTCATGGCGTCCGATATAGCATCACCTATCTCACCAGCATCACCTGTCCAATATAGCATCACCTATATCCAGCAAAATGTAATACAATTATAACAACATTATTTTGGGGCCTTTTGGGCCAAAATCGGCCAGACACCAATGTTCAGTACTGGATTGGTGCGTCTGGATTGGTGCGTGTCTAACAGTGACTACAGTCAAAGACTGCTGGGTCCCATGTAATGACATAGGTGGAGACATATGGCAGATTAAAAAAAAGAGACTAAAAAAAAACAAAGTTGCAAAAACTCACTTGGATGTTGGTGCTTAACTTTTGAAAAATCTCATAGATCTGATCCTTGAAGCCTCGACTCAACATCTCATCAGCTTCATCCAAGACAAAATTCTTGATCCATTTAGGAGCTGAGCAGAACGAGAGGAAGTTGTTGTTTACCTTTGGTCACCAGGGTTACTGAAATGTCCAATGTGTGGTGGCATGCTCCCATGGCCATCAGATCTGGGTCAAAACACCATTTTGTTTTTTCTGCTGTCGATAACTTCTGGTGTGTTTGATTTAGATTGCCCATTTCAAAGGGGCAGCCTTAAAAGGAATAGTTCAGGGTTTCTTTTCTATATTAGACCTCATTTTCCACTTACTTGGGAGTGTTTTAGGCTAATCCCGAAAAAAAAAGGAATTCAATTTTTGAGCTTTCTTAGGCTAGCTCTGGGACTAGATTGAGCCATATCCGTGTACATGAATTGGATGCTATACGAATTGATACTTAAAAATATCTCCACAAGAAATTATACAGCCATCTCATATCGTTGTGGGCTATACAGGCATGTCAACAAGAAAACAATCTGTTATTTCTATCTGAACTGAGAAGAATAATTTTTTGCCCTCGGCTTGGAAATCATTTCTACTCCACACTCTGGAGTGTGCAACCTGGTGTTCATTTGAGTGGAACAACAATGGGTTAAAATAAGCCAGTCCACTCTGTTAAAAAAGCACAATTACAGATACAAACATAACAAGTATCTTTCTATGGACCCTGAAAAACTAAATCATGTTTCACATTTTGTGTGGAGACATTTTGAAAGACGTTTTCTGTGGGGTTTTGATAGCGTAACAATGGGCCCATTCATGTCTACTGGTATGGCTAGATGTTAGCCCCGAGCTAGCCTAAACTGGTATGGCTAAATGTTAGCCCCGATGCTAGCCTGAGAAAGCTCAAGAATAGTAATATGAAATAAGTGTCTGGATGAGCCTAGCACAAATGAGGTCCATCATCAAAAAACATGAACTATGCCTTTAATTAAGAAAAGAAACAGAAAAAGAAAGGCCATCCAGTGTGTAGAGCTCTATAAAAAAAGACTTTCGACCCAGGTCTGATACCGTACCAGCAGAACTAACCTCTCTGTTATAGAATCAGACCGTAGAGAGAGTTAATTCCACTGTCAGCGTCTAAGCAGTTCCATGCGTGGCCAGTAGATGGCGTATGTATACTCACAAAGATATCTCCTATTCAACATGTCAAACACTCGTCCGGGGGTCCCGACCACTATGTGAGGCGCCTCCGCCTGGAGCTTCTGCATTTCGTTGCGGACGTTCGTCCCACCGATGCAGGCGTGGCAGGCTGCCCCCATGTAGTCGCCCAGGGCCAGAATCACCTTCTGAATCTGGAAGAAAACAATGTCATGGGTATTTTTTCTGGGTGGGGGCAGTCCCATTCAGATGTGTCATTTTATTGGACAGCTACAGTGAAGACAGACAGGAGAGTCTGCATGTATGTCAGCAGGGCACGGGCCGGATTCGAACCCAGGCCAACATGGGCATAATGTGTGCACTGAAGAGCGCGGTGCTAGACCACTGGACCACCCCAGGCCATGGTGCTAGACCACTGGACCACCCCAGGCCATGGTGCTAGACCACTGGACCACCCCAGGCCATGGTGCTAGACCACTGGACCACCCCAGGCCATGGTGCTAGACCACTGGACCAACCCAGGCCATGGCGCTAGACCACTGGACCACCCCAGGCCATGGCGCTAGACCACTGGACCACCCCAGGCCATGGTGCTAGACCACTGGACCACCCCAGGCCATGGTGCTAGACCACTGGACCACCCCAGGCTATGGTGCTAGACCACTGGACCACCCCAGGCCATGGTGCTAGACCACAGGACCACCCCAGGCCATGGTGCTAGACCACTGGACCACCCCAGGCTATGGTGCTAGACCACTGGGCCACCCCAGGCCATGGTGCTAGACCACTGGACCACCCCAGGCCATGGTGCTAGACCACTGGACCACCCCAGGCCACACAACATTATGGGTTAATGTGGCCTTGATCATGGAAGGAATGTGCAGCATACCTTCCATGATAGAAGGAAGGTTCGGGGGTTAGGGGGGGTGTTTATACTAGGACCCCCGGTGCAGCATACCTTCCATGATAGAAGGAAGGTTCGGGGGTTAGGGGGGTGTTTATACTAGGACCCCCGGTGCAGCATACCTGTTGGGCCAGCTCTCTGGTGGGGGCCAGGACCAGCGCCTGGGTCTCCTTCTGGTTCATGTCCAGCTGCTGCAGGATGGAGATGGCGAACGTAGCCGTCTTCCCCGTGCCTGACTGGGCCTGGGCGATCACGTCATAGCCTGGACAGACAACACAAGACAAGGAAAGGAAAGGAAAGGCAGGGAGAGACAAGCACACAAGAAAGGCAGTGTCAGCTATGGTCAGGGTTCCCACACCTTCTGAAACATCAAATTCAAGCACCTTTCAAGCACCTTTCAAGGACTTTCAAGACTCAATTCCCTCAAATTCAAGGACCCAACACGGCATAATTTGAGACAGAACTAGTTGACGAGCTAAGTAAAAAAAAAATGTAGATCTTTTTTTTATATTCTTTTTTTTAGAGAGAGAGAGAGAGAGAGAGAGAGAGAGAGAGAGAGAGAGAGGGGGGAATTCAAGCACTTCCAATGACCCATGTCTATTTTCATGTCAAGACCTTGATTTCTTTTTCTCAAATTCACAAACTTTCAAGGATTTCAAGGACCTGTGGGAACCCTATAAAAAACGTTCAGGTGTTTTTGAGATATATACAGTATATACATATTTCAGCGGTGGTAGAAATCAGAGGACGGGCTCATTGTAATGCATGGAACGGAATAAGGAATGGTATCAAACATGTGTCTACCTCCACCAGCATCCCGTGGTCGACATCTTACCTTTAATGCACGGGATAATAGCTCTTTGCTGAATGGCGGATGGTTTTTCAAACCCATAGGCATAGATCCCCCTCAGCAGAGTCTCCTTCAGGGCCATGTCATCAAAGTTATCTGTGATCTCAGTCCAGTTGCTCTGGCAACATATGAACACACACACGTGTTCAACGTCAACCAACCGCACCTTGCATAATCTCCAAACATAGACTGAACACACACACACACACACACACACACAAGTGAACAAACAAACACATGGAAGTGAACACACACACACCTCGATGATACCGTCTGGCTCCATCCCTTCAGGGCCCCCGTGGTCGCCATGGTCTCCGTCTCTAGAGATGAGAAGCAGGAGAATAACAAGGCGACAACAGTAACAGTATTCATGCACTACAACCACAGAAGCTGTTACCTAGAACTACTCCCTGAACTACCAAGTGCATGTTGATAACCCGCAGTGAAGCTGTCAGATCTGCTAAGCAGCCGTGGGTAAGCTTGTTTGCGCCATGGTGTGACTGACGGGCTAGTTGTGACAGCTCGCCCCTCTGCCTCACCCTCTGTCACAACAACCACTCTGATCACAACAACGAACAGCTGACTCGAGCACAAGAGAGATCGGTCTCATTGGGGCTGGACTGATATGGATTAATTTGCCATCTATGCCCCCAACGTGTGTCAAAGAAACGGAGGGTGGGTGGGCGGGCACGTAAAAAAAAAATGGAAAAAAAACGTGGGTAATAATAAAAGTTACAAAGTTTGTGCACCAACCCCAACATTGTTTAATAAAGCCCAGCTCGTGTATACCGAGGCATGTCAGTGAGAGAGGTTTATGGTGGTTTCAGGACAGCTGGGCAATACAATTGGCAAAGCTTTGCAAATCAGATCCTAGAGGGCCAGAGCTGCACCAGAACAGCAGGGCAGCCTGTGTGATCCAGTGCGTAGTATGGCTGTGTTCGAAATGGCATACTAGCATACTGCATACTAGCATACTCAATGAGTATATACTGCATACTCAATTAGTATATACTGCATACTCAATTAGTATATACTGCATACTAGCATACTCAATTAGTATATACTAGCATACTCAATTAGTATATACTGCATACTGCTTACAAAATGCATAATAAGTATGCCAATACCAGCCGACCGAAAATCTAGTATACATTTCTTGCATACTCAAATTTCACATACTGTACAGTGTGAACGCACTGCATGCATACTCAAAATCTAGGTCATATCTAGTATGAGTAGTATGCTAGTATGCCATTCCGAACACAGCCCATGTCTCTACCAGCTAGGCTGGCCTGCTAAGAGACATTCGCAGCTGGCTTACAGGATGATTACCAGACATTCTGCTAGACAATTTGCAAGACTAGTGATACCTTAATGATTTATAATTGACAAGTGCATTGACATAATTCATGCGAATACAGTTGACAGTAAAATGCACAATTTAAAACGCGCATATAATAGTAATGCATGGTTATATTACCTGTTATACTCTGCAGACCCGCCAGACATGTTCCGACCGAAGCTTCCAGGGCTCGATGGAAAAGGTAGCGGAGGGAGTGAACAGGCAAAGCGCTTACGACGCTGGACATTCCAATTGGCCGGGACTCAAAACATTTCGGTCACGTGACTACATTAAAGTCGCTTAAATGTTGTATTTGTGACATGAAAAAACATGTTTTGGAAGATATAATATCCACTGTGAAACACAACGTTGTGTGTATGTTATGTACCACCGTTTTCATATCTGATATCACGGACTATATATTGTAGCGGATGAATATTGCAGTAAAAAGGGGGTTGACGTTATAACGGGGTTTTCGAGAAACTCATCCAGGGGTGTGAGCGCACAAACGCTGCAGACAGAAATGCACTTTTAAAGTATGTTATATGATTATATTCATAGAACAGATACGAAAAAGATGAAAGAAGTGATCGTGGCAGTGCATTTCAGTCTGCAACGTTTTGACTGTTCAGGAGGGCCAAGATCTCACTGACCTGAATACACTTCATCCACTGGGTCCCTTTGACTGCAAAATAAGTGTGGTGTTTTTGAAACATATCTTCACATCCACAACGGTCCCTAGTAGCAAACACTGAACAGAAGCTTTACACCTAATATGAAATTAGACAAAGCAGTATTTCAGAATACTCTCATTTATTTAAATGTTTAGCAGTGATGGGGGTATCTTGAAAACAAGAAACGTCATTATTATAGCAGATGTCCATTTCCAACTGAGCAAAGTTGATAGATTGCTGCTGCTTCAGTGCTCTCACTTAAGATGGGACATGAGGAGGGTGTTACGATGGTCTGTGTGCTGTCCTGCTGTCCTGCTGCGAGTGCCGCAGCTGTGACTCCTCTGACTGTTGTAACTGTGGGAGGTGAGACTTCTGTGTCAACTGTGACTCGTGTGTTAACTATGACTCCTGTTTCAGCTGTGACTCGTGTGTCAACTGTGACTCCTGTTTCAGCTGTGACTCCTGTTTCAGCTGTGACTCGTGTGTCAGGCGTGACTCCTGTGTCAGCTGTGACTCATGTGTCAACTGTGATTCGTTGTGCGTTAATAACTGTGACTCCTGTTTCATCAGCTGTGACTCACGTGAGGGCTCTAGCTGTGACTCCCGCGAGGGCTCTAGCTGTGACTCCCGCGAGGGCTCTAGCTGCTGTGACTGATGGAAGTAGCGGCTCAGCAGAGCCCGCACCGCCTTGCCGTGCGCCTCGTCCAGGGATGCGGGGTGGGGGGCCACGTCGCGGGGCTCCACCTCCTCCCCCTGCTCCCCCTCCCCCCCCTGCTCCGCCCCGCGGGTCTCGTCCAGCCACCTCTCCAGACAGGGCTCCCCTTCCACCTCGCACATGTTGTGGAGCACGCAGCAGGCCAGCGCCACAACTGGAACCAAGTCCGACTGACGACAGCAGGTGTTTGTGTTTGCGTTTGCGTTGCGCTCGTGTAGACACTGCCAGCGGGCCACCAGGCGCCTGAAGGCCCCCCGCACGGGGGCCCGGGCACGGCTCAGCCGGGCGTTGAAGGCGCGCTGCTCCGGCGTGAGCCGGACTCCGCCGGGTGACTCCTCCAGGTAACCTTTGAGGAGCCAGGGTCGCAGAGGGAGGCCCGCGTCGCCCAGGAGGGTGTACCCGAGAGTCGGAAACCCACCCACGAGTTTGTGGGGGTGGAGGGGGTTCTGCGGGGGCGACAGCAGCCCCCCCTCCTCCGTGGCCAGCAGGGTCCACAACTCGGAGCTGCGCAGAGCGGCGGCGGCGCTGGAGGTGGTGCCGCCCGGGAACCCGGCGCAACAGACGTCCCAGAACCGTCCGTATGCGTCCACCACGCCCTGGAGCACCACCGAGTGGTCCGAGTGCCTTCCCCCCGCCTCCTCCTCGGTGTTCCAGCGGTCGTTGTTCTCTGTCGTCTCGGCGACCCCGCTCCTCCTCCTCCTCAGCCTCGCGGGCGTGCGGACGATGGAGCCGATGGCGCCCACGCAGCGAGGGAAGCCCCAGCGCGCGTTGAACAGCGCGGCGCTCTCCTCCAGCTCCGCGGGCTCCACGGGCCGCCGGATGTACTGGGGCTTCAGGGCGCTCTCCACGGCCGCGCAGACGTCGTGTACGTCGCGCCTGGTGTCGTTGTCGAGACGGTCCCCCCCGATGGAGACGGAGGAGGAGGAGAAGGAGTCTGTGCCGGTGGCCAGCCACGACAGAGCGACCGCCACGCGCTTCTCCAGAGGGGTGTGACTGTGACGGACGCAGCGTCTCATGGCGGGTCGGATCTTGTCACACAGCAGGCGGAAGGTGTCCTTGCTCATGTGGATCCTGTCCAGCCAGTCCTGAGGCTGGAGGTCCTTCACGGTGTTCTTCCAGAGGGTGGACTGAACCTGCAGGGCTGAGGGGACTTTGCACTGTGTGTGTCAGGGGGGGGGGGGGGGGAGAAAGAAGTCAGGGGTTATTTGAGTTACTGATGATGACGTGATGATGAATTTGATTCTACATTAACAGCAATGACACAAATCTACACCTCGTATTTTAGCACATATGCGTGTACTTATAGGCATATTATGTTCACAGTTGAGTTTTAGCCAGCTGACTACTGCCCACTGGGTCGTTTGTGTTACTCACTGCTGCGCGTTGTGTCTGCATCTGGCGGAGGATGTGCATCCTGTGTCTGAGGTGCCGGTGGATGTGCATCTTTCTCTCCATCAGTGCGTTTCTGATCCTCTCTCTGCGCCTCATGGCCACGAAGGAGAGCCTGGCCCTCCTCTCCGCAGCGATCTGCTGCAGGTACACCTCCATGGCCCGGGCCGGTCTGTCTGTCTGTGTGAGCAGCGCGGATTCAATCAATGCTTTTGGTCTTTGCAGCGCGTTTGTCCTTGTCGGCCACCGTAATAGTGGACATTCGTGCACAAGCATGAGCTACGTAACGTTAGCAACGCATGTCTTTAGTTCAGTTAACAGTCAGCTTATTTGGTGCACGTTTTAAGGATGAGCTGATATTTCGTTAGGAGTTTTTTTTTTTTTTTTTTTTTTTTTTCACACAATATTGTTATTATCATTTTAATATACCAACATCAAAGACGGGACAACAAAAGACAAAAAAAGAGAAACATGGTACCGTAAATATTAATCTTTAGAGCCCTTTTTCCAGACCGTTCCCTAGGCAACACGAACGTGGCTTTTCCCGTGTTTTGTTTTGAAACAGCTCACGTCAGCGTTCCACAGAGCTTCCCATCATGCAGTGCTTCTTTTACCTTCAAAAAACATTGATCGGCTTGCCCAACTATGGGTGCGTTCGTAAACACGCTCTGGAAATCTGCACCAGCACTCACGGAACGCCTCTCGTCCAATCAAGTGACTCGGTCCCTTTATGACGCTGGACCCCGTGTGCCCTCCGGCGCTCTCAGAGCACATTTACGAATGCAGCCGTTGTAGCCTCTAGCTACATGCTAGCTAGCAGACTCATAGAACACCATTACAGGGGAATGACAAGACTACGTTACCTGGATTATCATAAAGACAAGTCGAAATCTACCTGGATTATTATTTTATTGCAGTGTCGGTAAGTGGCTTTTTCACTGACTTGCTAGTTTGGTATCTACTTCAGATAAGATAGCAAATTCTTGACTCCCACACCGGTTGCTTGACTGGTGATTTGATCAGAGAATCTGCCCTAATGTCCTTAGCTATTACTCAAATATGAGATCAATAATTGGAGGTATATAATGAACAGTCATGACAACCAGTTGCACATTTCAGCAGATGAAGAGAGAGAGAGAGAGAGAGAGAGAGAGAGAGACATAGAGAGAGAGATAGAGAGAGAGAGAGAGAGAGAGAGAGAGAGAGAGAGAGAGAGAGAGACAGAGAGAGAGACAGAGAGAGAGAGAGAGAGAGAGAGACAGAGAGAGAGAGACAGAGAGAGAGACACAGAGAGAGAGAGAGTGCGAGTGCCCAGTCATGACAACCAGTTGCACATTTCTCTCTGACCGCCAAGTCCTCACTAGTAGCTAGATATCTACTTCCAGCCACTCTGACAGTTGTGTTTCTGTGTGTGCGGACAGGCGTGTGGAGCTGTCTAGGCAGCTGGACCTCTACCCCCTCCTGAGGACAACCAGCTGGACCTCTCCACCCTCCTGAGGACAACCAGCTGGACCTCGACACCCTACTGAGGACCTCGACACCCTCCTGAGGACCTCGACACCCTCCTGAGGACCTCGACACCCTACTGAGGACAACCAGATGGACCAGGAGTATGAACGTCGTCTGCTCCGGCAGATCAACATCCACAACGAAAACTCCAGCCCCATTGTGAGTCCTCCATTGTATCCATCACCATGTCGTGGGTTATCACCTGGTGTTGAGTGGTTGGGGTTGGGGCTGGAGCTGGAGTTAGGACCAGGGTCGGGTTAGGTTAGGGTACTATTGCCTCAACACATAAATGCATTGGGTAGGCACAGGTCAAAGTCATTTAAAATGTTACCTCAGAAAAGAAAGAAAGAAACCTTTACAATCGTAAAGGGGGGGGGGGGGGTAATTTATTTAGCACGTGAATTATGCTGGACATAAAGAAATAAGGGGGGGGCATATGTTTCATTTCAGGGTTGGGGGAAAAGGAAAGAGGGGGGGGGGTATTTAGCAAGGGATGGGGACAGGGTTGATGTTAGAAGTGGAGCTGGAGTTAGGCTGGGGTTAGGCTGGGGACAGGGTTGGGTTAGGGCCAGGGTTAGGTTTAGGGACAGGGTTAGACTTAGCTGTGAGGACAGGGTTGGAGTTAGGGTTAAGACTGGAGTTAGGGCCAGGGTTATACAACAATTGAAGTTGATTGCATGGCAATAAAACTATTGTTGTTGTTATTATTATTATTATTTTGTATATGCTTTTCAACAACCTGTCATGACTAACCACAATGTTAACTGCTGTGATATCTGCCACAGAAAGCCACAGATGTGATGCGTCACGTGACCCCCAACAGCTCGCCGCTG
>NC_137687.1:26679458-26691958 GCF_963989245.1 Nansenia antarctica
GCTTGTTTATTTACATGGATCTGCACATGTTTGGCAGTATTAGAAAAGCGTCGCAATTATGCATGTTTTCTTTTCAGTGTGGCCAGCAGGGGGCAGCAACACTTTCACCATTTAATTGGATTGAGTTTATTGAATTCATCTGACAGCAAACACAACACGTTCGATGACAGGTTTGTGTGTCAGGTTGTGATCAAGTTGTGACCTTTGACCCTGTGTGTCTCTCTGCTGCAGCTGTTGGTGTGGAACCACTCCAGCGTGAGCCCGGTGCAGCAGTACACGGAGCACCTGGCGGCGGTGAAGGCCATCGCCTGGTCGCCCCACCAGCACGGCCTGCTGGCCTCGGGGGGCGGCACCGCCGACCGCTGCATCCGCTTCTGGAACACGCTCACGGCGCAGCCGCTGCAGTGCATGGACACGGGCTCGCAGGTCTGCAACCTGGCCTGGTCCAAGCACGCCAACGAGCTGGTACGTTACTGGGCTCTGCTCTGCACAGTTCGGCCCTGGGGGGTGTTCCATCAACGACACTAAAGGACAATCCAGGCTTATTTTGATAAATCCTGCGAGACCTCTGGAAAATAATTATAATAATAATACTGTAGCGACTAGATAGAGTCCAGTAGTAAAAAAAGTCGCTGAGAGACGCGAGCAGGGTCTGTGTTGATGTTATGACACGCCCAAAACAATTCACTTGAGGAAAAATGGTACGTTAGTTTAAAGCATTTATTGAAATGGAACAATCAAACTAGTGAACGTACAAAATTAATCCATATAAAATAAGAAAATAACAAACAATATATAACGAAAATGCGGCCCTGTCTCCCCTCTCTCTCCACTCCCGCCATACAGGTGAACAGGTGTTTTAGTTAACCTCGGGCTATCCCCGCCCATAATCATGTGACTTCCGGGAAGGAAGAACATAACGTCATCAAAACAATAAACAAACAAGCAAATAAACTCACAAATCATATTCATGGCTCCTACAAATACATTAGACTTATATAGCGCTTTTCTAGACACTCAAAGACGCTTTACAAACTGAAAAGATCGAGTAGTAATCATTTTTTTTAAAACAAGCCTGGATTTTCCTTTAGTGACGTTGATGGAATACCCCCCTGGACTGCATTATGAAAATCCCAGTTGGGTTTATTTATGTCAATATGTGCCAAAAGAAATACACATATAAAGCAAATTGTGTTGACAGAAATAAACCGCTTATAAGCTTGAACACCTCATACCTGCCTGACACCTTGGTGACCCTGCCCCTCCTCTCTCTACAGGTCAGCACACACGGCTACTCACAGAACCAGATCCTGGTGTGGAAGTACCCGGCACTTACCCAGGTGGCCAAGCTCACCGGACACTCCTACAGAGTGCTCTATCTGGTGAGGAGCCTCCCCTGACACACCTCACCTTGACATACCTCACCTTCACCCACCTGACCTCACCGTGACCCTCCTCACCTCACCTTGACCCTCCTCACCTCACCTTGACCCTCCTCACCTCACCTTCACCCACCTGACCTCACCGTGACCCTCCTCACCTCACCTTGACCCTCCTCACCTCACCTTGACCCACCTCACTTTGACCCTCCTCACCTCACCTTGACCCTCCTCACCTCACCTTGACCCACCTCACCTTGACCCTCCTCACCTCACCTTGACCCACCTCACCTTGACCCTCCTCACCTCACCTTGACCCACCTCACCTTGACCCTCCTCACCTCACCTTGACCCACCTCACCTTGACCCTCCTCACCTCACCTTGACCCACCTCACCTCACCTTGACCCACCTCACCTCACCTTGACCCACCTCACCTTGACCTACCTCCCCCTCACCAGACCAGTGTTCATAATGTTGTGATGCTGTGTTCCCCTCCCGCTCCGTAAGGCCATGTCACCTGATGGAGAGGCCATCGTCACGGGGGCCGGAGACGAGACCCTGCGCTTCTGGAACGTTTTCAATAAAACACGATCGACAAAGGTACTGAAACCCTGATCGAAAATGTTTCATTTTTTATTTTTACATTCATCATATGCACAGAATGAAGCCGTAAACAGTACAATGAAACGCTTGTTACGAGCTACCTCTCAATGACATAGAGTAATAACAATAACAATCTCATTTGTCCTGATTAATCCATGAGCGTTGTATGTTTTATACTGAGTGTTCTGCTGTTGTTAGAAGCCAGGTTTTAACAAGGCTTCTTTACTCCCCTCTGTACCCAGGAGTCTGTGTCCGTTCTCAACCTCTTTACCAGGATACGGTGATGATGGTGACACACAGATATAGATTTACTAGACCAGTCTTAACCAGGTGATGATGGTGACACACAGATATAAATGGACTACACTTATATAGCGCCTTATTCCAAAGCGCTTTACAACGGCCTCTCATTCAGCCATTCACACACACATTCACACACCAATGGCGGCAAGCTACCATGCGAGGCTCCGGCCCGCTCATTGGGAGCAATTTGGGGTTCAGCGTCTTGCCCAAGGACACCTCGACACGTGGCCAGCCGGGGGTCGAACCGCCGACCTTGCGATCATTAGACGCCGGCTCTACCTCCTGAGCCACAGCCGCCCTACCAGACCAGTCTGTACAGACGGACAGAATCCCAACCTCAGCACAAGACCTCTTCACTGACGAGACCTGAACCCAGCCACAGACAGGAGCTCCAGAGAGAGCTGAGGAGACGAGAACCCATACTTCAGCCAAACGGATTTTTTACTGACAAACCATTGAAACTGACTTGAGTTTGTTCTCTTAAATGTAACTTTTTATTATTTTTTATTATAATTCTTTTGTTGATGTACATTAAAGTTGATTTGTTATGTTGATTTTTTTTTACAATTCAGTGTGTACAGTGAACATGTGTGTCAAAGAGTTATAATGCATTATAAACCAATGCCATTTAGTCATGGCATAGGAGACTGTGTTTTTTATTATTATTTTTTACACTCAGGAATTTAAGCTTTGAATATGTTTTTTTGTGTGTTTTTATCAACCATGGATTGAAGACTTTATTTTTTAGGAAACGTTTGCTTTGCTGTGTTTTTGAATGGAGAACGAGGGTTGAACTCTTTGGACAGAAACAGATCATGCAGTGTTATGCAGCAGCTAGCACACACAAAGCACTACAGTGTTGATGAATGTTATGATGTTGAAAACATTGGAACTCAATAACAAGCGTTGCAAAAAATAACAAAGTCTGGTGATTTTTCCTTTCAACTTCAATACAGATGTTCATTCAGTATTCACCTCACCTCACCTTGACCCTCCTCACCTCACCTTGACCCTCCTCACCTCACCTTGACCCTCCTCACCTCACCTTGACCCTCCTCACCTCACCTTGACCCACCTCACCTTGACCCTCCTCACCTCACCTCACCTTGACCCTCCTCACCTCACCTTGACCCACCTCACCTCATATCACCCTAATATCAAAAGGTTGGAACTCGATAACAAGCTCTGCAAAAAAGAATGGTGATTTCCTTTCAACGTCAATACAACAGTTTATTCAGTATTTTGATTAAGTGAAATTAAGTTATTAACGCAAGTTGGGAGAGCAGAAGGCAATCACAAAAGAAACTGAAAAAACAACACAACACCATGACCAACTCCATCTACCTAAAACCTGCTGAAACACTAACACACAAACATCACGGCATTATATACCAACAGATAACGTTGGTCCGTTTGTCCTTACTCATTTGTAAACTCGACTCTGAATTAATGATCTACAAATGACAAAATAATTAAATTAAGATTATAAAAACCCATCCTTTTAATATTGCATTTAAATTACAAAATAATTTAATGAAGATTATATAATGATTAAAGCACTTTGAGCTGCAACGTTTGCAGGAAAAGCGCTATACAAATAAAGTTATTATTATTATTATATAGATCAGTGCTCTTGAATGCAACACAAACAAATCGGGGTTTTATCAGGTTTAGCGTTTACACATAAACGATGTAGATTAAATAAATAAATAAAATATATATAAATAAATATAAATATGTACATAAAATAAATAAACCTAAATTATATAGATCGGTCACATTCTACTTCGACACCTTTCTATCCATATTTTGCTACCGGAAACCAGCGTCACCACCGGAAACAGCGTCATCACCGGATATGGAACACGGCGGGACGTTCGATTTTCGGAAGACGTAAACAACGGGAGTAGACCAAGTAACAACACACTTTTCTTTTCAATAATGTATGTTGTATTTCATACTGTACGGTTACTACCTTAACTAAGCACCAGTGCTGCTGTAGGCCTGGGGGGTATTCCATCAACATCGCTAAAGGGAAAATCCAGGTTTAGTCTGATAAGTCTCGCGAGAGTTCTTCAAAATATCCAGGCATATTCTGATAGGTCTCGCGAGAGTTATCAAAAATAAGCCAGAATTTTCCTTTAGCGACATTGATGGAATACCCCCCTGGTAGTGGTTGGCAAGCTAACAACATTAGCTGAGTAAGATACGGTGATGACCGGACCTACTAACCACGACGATAAAGGGATAATGTGTATTTTAAGTGCCTATCGGTGTGTATTGTCTGTGTATCTAACCCTGACAACCTTGTCACATGTCTCAGTCTCATGCAGGATGAGTGACCGTCTGGTGAAGGATCTGAAGCGCTGGTGGACTGAAGAGTTCAACCTGCCAGCTCAGAGTCTCCCCAATGACAGGAGCTTAAAAACGTAAGGGTGTTCCTCTCTACTGCGACACTATGTTATGGACAAACGTATTGGGACACCCCGAACATCACACCAAATCTCACAAAGTCAAGTGAGGTCCATAGTGACATTGTGCTTGTTGAACTTCTCATTCCAAAACCATCCATGGGCATTAATGTGGAGTTGGTCCCAACTTTGCTGCTAGAACAGCTTCCACTAGATTTTAGAACATGGTTGCAGGGATTTGCTCCCATTCAGCCACAAGAGCATTAATGAGGTCAGGCACTGATGTTGGGGCGAGAAGGACTGGCTCGCAGTCGGCGTTCCAATTCATCCCAAAGGTGTTGGATGGGGTTGAGGTGTGTGAGGCTCTGTGTGCAGGCCAGTCAAGTTCTCCCAGACCAAACTCGGCAAACCATGTTATTATGGACCTCACTTTGTGCGGTCCATAATGTCATACTGAAACTGGAAAGGGCCTTCCCCAAACTGTTGCCACAAAGTTGGAAGCATACAATTCTCCAGAATCACATTGTATGCTGTAGCATTAAGATTTCCCTTCACTGGAACTAAGGGGCCTAGCCCAAATAATGAAAACAGCCCCAGAAGATAATTGTGTCCACATGCTTTTGTCCGTATAGTGTTTAGTATAGTGTTTAAAATAGTATTTCAACTATTTTTTTCTACTTTTTCAACCTCTGCGTCACCTTCATACTATGTATGTACATAGTTATTTCGCAAACAGTCAACCTGAATTTGAATGTGTGTGATTTGGATATGAACAGGATATGTGTTGGCTCTGGAGTGTCCATATGGAAGTACCTGGTGGAGCATGCTCTCCATGAGAAGTGAGTACACACGTCCTGTGACGTTACATAATAATAATAATAATAATAATTAATTATATTTGCATAGCGCTTTTCCGGGGCTCAAAGACACTGACAATATGGGAGAAACGGAAAACACAGAAACAACAAACAACAGATAACATGGGCACATAGAACACAGAGTTAACGAACGGGGAGGGGGGGTGGCAGGGTTAGGGGAGATGGTTAGGGGTAGGGGAGGTTGTATGCGTGGGAAAACAGTTAGGTTTTGAGGTGGGATTTAAAAGTGGAGAGTGAGGGTGAGTGTCAGTGGTTCTGTTGGATCAGTGTTAACCTTCATGTCATCCTCCCTCTCCCTCTGCAGGACTGTCAAAAGGATAAGAGGGAATCTCCAATGGTATCCTTTCTGTTTGACCCTTGACCCCCCACCCTCCATATAACTCAATCGTAACGTGGCGGTACACCAATGGAGGCTGGTGGAGGTAGAAATCGGAGGACAGGCTTATTGTCATTGCGTGGAATGAGAAATTGTATCAAACACACACACATACACACACACACACATACACACACATACACACACGTATTACAGTGAGTTTGTCCTCTGATTTCTCATTGTATAAACCTCAGGGCTTCCTCTAACAGGATCATATCAGCCACCACCACTATGACAGGTTATAACAGTATGGTTATATATGTGGTTATAACATATATATATATATATATATATATATATAAGTGCAGTCCGTATAACAGTGTGGCTGTTACCTTGACTTTGTGATCCCTCAGGTACCAAGTGGAGCAACATAAGGAGGTACACACATATTGGAATCCCTGCATACATATACAAAACCCCTGCATGATTTATTCCATGCTTAGCTCATAAGACTCATAAGAATCTCTATGTAACCTAAGTCGCTTTGGATAAAAGCGTCAGCTAAATGGAATATATTATTATGATTATTATTATGATTATTATTATTATATGACATGGGGGGTATTCCATCAACGTCGCTAAAGGACAACCCAGGCTTATTTAGATAAATCCCGGTAGATTTATTTTAAAAATCCAGCCTGGATTATTTTGATTAGTGACGTTGATGGAATACCCCCCAGGGCGAGGCTCTGAAGAGGCAGCAGATGCAGGAGGAGGTGGAGGCGCTGAGGGCAGAGCTGACCCACCTGGACGCTCAGATCAGCGGGGAGGAGGCCCAGCTGGCCCCCGACGGTGAGACTACTGTTGTGGATTTAATTGATTCTTAATAGATTTAGTAAAATGTATAAAGCACAAAGAGGATCAATTGTCTCCAAAGAGGACCTTTAATTAAGCAAAGTTACATGAGCGCAGAGAGAAACGAGCAGACCAATAAGCACAAAGCAATAGCCAAAAAGCAAAAAGGCCCCCAACGATGGGTGGGACTCCTATAGAACTGTCCTTGGTCATGAAGTCACTATTCTTGGGGACCAATCATATTATACAAATCTGTGATTACACAAGTTATGGGCCATGTCCATAGTCAGAATTATTCACTGAATGTGTGTGTGTGTGTGTCTGTCTGTCTGTCTGTGTCTCTCTCTCTCTCTGTGTCTGTGTCTGTGTGTGTGTGTGTGTGTCTGTGTCGTATGGAGCAGAGCGGTCCATTGAGCACAGCTGCGGGAAGATGGAGGAGAGCCACCGCAGGCAGGTGCTGCTCCAGGCCTACAGGGGGCGCTGTGGGGGGGAGCGCCAGGCTCTCTCAGAGGACGTCCGCAAGGTCAGCGGTCACTGCCAGGCTCTGGGCCAGCTCTCCAGGTGGGTTGTGGTTCAGTAAGGCTGGCGGAGGTAGAAATCGGAGGACGGGGCTCGTTGTAATGCATGGAGCAGAGTGAGGAAAGGTATCAAACACAACGTGCATTACACTGAGCTTGTCGTCTGATTTCTACCTCCACCAGCTTCCCCTATACACACACACACACACACAGGTTTACCCTTACCATGTGTGAGTGCAGCTTGATGTACTTGATGCACCTCAATTCTACTTAGACATTGCTGTGTGCGTGTGCGTGTGCGTGTGTGGGTGGGTGGGCGGGTGGCGGGCCCTCTGAATAACTTTACTTTCCTCAATTCCTGACCAATCTGGCCTTAGATCAGCTGATGGACTACACAACCCAATAGAAATCAAGAGTGAGAAATACAGCGACTACAAACCTGCCTGTGATTGGCTTGAATAATGAATTCTCATCATAATGCACCACACTGATCTGTTGACTACATATATTAGTTTGTATTCCTCATTCAGGCTGAATGGATGTCACCTCACAAAGAGATGCTGTAAAGCGTTGGCCTCAGTTCTCAGCTCACTCCTGCCACCTGAGAGAGCTGGACCTCAGTAATAGTGATGTGTGTGTGTGTGTGTGTGTGTGTGTGTGTGTGTGTGTGTGTGTGTCTGTGTGTGTGTGTGTCTGTGTGTGTGTGTGTGTGTTGCAGAAAGGCGGAGGAGAAGTTGATGCTTCCCACCGAGGCGTTCGGCAGCCCTGGAGCCGAACCCCAAGTTCTGGTATGATTAATAACGACTTGACTCAAATGCTAATGCTAGTTAGTTAGCGCGCCACACCGCCGCTAGGCTAACGCGCTCTGTCTTCTTCTCCCTGGCCAGCGTCAGGTGAGGGAGCTGCGGGACGACAGGCAGACGTTCCTCCAGGGCCTCCTGAGGAGACCGACGTCTGCTGCCCCAGAGTAAGGCCTGGCAGACGGCTTCACACAGGACCATGTGATGGGAGGAGACTAGTCTATGTCAGAGGGCTTCATACTGGACCATGTGATGGGAGGAGACTAGTCTATGTCAGAGGGCTTCATACAGGACCATTTGATGGGAGGGTACTAGACTATGGTTGTTGTTTTTTTGGGGGGGGGGTTTCTGACTGGGGCAGTCCCACTCATATTTTTCATTTTATTGGACAGACACAGTGAAGACAGACAGGAAAGTAAGGAGAAAAAGGGAGAGAGGGCATGTCAGCAGGGCATGGGCCGACATGGGCATAATGTGTGCACTGTAGACCGCGGTGCTAGACCACTGGACCACCCCAGGCCACTATACTCCCCTTATGGGGCGGCTGAGGTAGAGCCGGCGTCTAATGTTCGCAAGGTTGGCGGTTCGATCCCCGGCTCCTCCTGTCCATGTGTCGAGGTGTCCTTGGACCACCCCAGGCCACCATGCTAGTCTATGTTGTCGTTCATAGGATGGTTGTATTGCTAAATCTCACTTTCATGCTCTCTTTCTCTCTCTCTTGTGCCCTCCGATCTTTCTGTCTCTCTCTCACCCTCTCCCTCTCTCTTTCTTGTTCTCTGCCCTCAGTTTGACCCGTGACGAGAGGAGTGCAGCGTTTCAGTATTGGTTGAGTACCGTAAAGGTGGGTTACATTGTGTGGTCTGGTCTAGTTTGTAATATTAGGTCAAAAGCTTCCCAAAAGCTTTGAAGAACTGAAATCATCCATCGAAGCCATGGAAACATTTTGTATTCATATAATATAAAATCTATTCTTACTGCAACAATGCTCTTTGGAAACTCACCCCATGTTGGTGTTAGTTTCAGGTGAAAGCTGGGGGGTATTCCGTCAACGTCACTAAAGGAAAATCCAGGCTTATTTTACAAGCCTGGTGAGATTTATCAAAAATAAGCCTAGATTTTTCTGATAAATATTGCGAGACTTGGAGCCTGGATTTTCCTTTAGCGACGTTGATGGAATACCCCCCTGCTTTTGTCATCATAATCATCTTGTCGTTTGTGATGATGTCATCAGAACGTGCTGTGCAACGCTCCGGCCGACCACTTCCTGTCAGCCCTGCAGTACCTGGCCTCGGAACAGGAAATGATGTTGAAGGAGAAGGTGGCCTCCGCGGACATGGCGAGGGATGTCGCAGCCCTACGGTACGCTGGGCCTTGATTCAATTCAGTACAACTTTATTAATCCACGTAATTCAGTACAACTTTATTAATCCACGTAATTCAGTACAACCTTATTAATCCACGTAGGCACGACCCAGATGACATTGTCAGAACACAGGGATTCAATTGCACCGATGCATTGAATATAGACACAAACCATGCAACGTAACGTGCTGAGTAACCTTTAGTGTGTGTGTGTGTGTGTGTGTGTGTGTGTGTGTGTGTGTGCGTGTGTGTGTGTGTGTGCGTGTGTGTGTGTGTGTGTGTGTGTGTGTGTGTGTGTGTGTGTGTGCGTGTGTGTGTGTGTGTGTGTGTGTGTGTGTGTGTGTGTGTGCGTGTGTGTGTGTGTGTGTGTGTGTGTGTGTGTGTGTGTGTGTTAGGTTCCGCTATGAGAGTGGTCACCTGGTGGACATCTCTACAGAGGAGGAGCTACCGCCTGTTAGCAGTCTTCTACAGGTGTGTGTGTGTGTGTGTGTGTGTGTGTGTGTGTGTGTGTGTGTGTGTGTGTGTGTGTGTGTGTGTGTGTGTGTGTGTGTGTGTGTGTGTGTGTGTGTGTGTGTGTGTGTGTGTGTGTGTGTGTGTGTGTGTGTGTGTGTGTGTGTGTGTGTGTGTGTGTGTGTGTGTGTGTGTGTGTGTGTGTGTGTGTGTGTGTGTGTGTGTGTGTGTGTGTGTGTGTGTGTGTGTGTGTGTGTGTGTGTGTGTGTGTGTGTGTGTGTGTGTGTGTGTGTGTGTGTGTGTGTGTGTGTGTGTGTGTGTGTGTGTGTGTGTGTGTGTGTGTTAGGTTCCGCTATGAGAGTGGTCACCTGGTGGACATCTCTACAGAGGAGGAGCTACCGCCTGTTAGCAGTCTTCTACAGGTGTGTGTGTGTGTGTGTGTGTGTGTGTGTGTGTGTGTGTGTGAGAGACGCGTGCTGTTGTCACTGATGTACTAACAAGGGACAGACCAGAGGTAGCAGGAGAGGCTGGTGGAGGTGGACATTGGAGGATGGGCTCATTTCAAACGCATGGAATGAAATGAAGACACTGAGCTGATGTCTGTGTCTGTATGTACCTCCACCAGCCTCCCTGAGATATGTCTGCTGTCTGCCTCTGCTGCATCAATTGATCCTATGGTTGTTGATATCGTGTGTGTCTGTGTCTGTGTCTGTGTCTGTGTCTGTGTCTGTGTCTGTGTCTGTGTCTGTGTCTGTGTCTGTGTGTGTGTGTGTGTGTGTGTGTGTGTGTGTGTGTGTGTCTCTCTCTGTGTGTCTGTGTCTGTGTCTGTGTGTGTGTGTGTGTGTGTCTGTGTGTGTGTGTGTGTGTCTCTCTCTGTGTGTCTGTGTCTGTGTGTGTGTGTGTGTGTGTCTGTGTGTGTGTGTGTGTGTGTGTCTCTGTGTGTGTGTGTGTGTGTGTGTGTGTGTGTGTCTCTCTCTCTCTGTGTGTGTGTGTGCGTCTCTCTGTGTGTGTGTGTGTGTGTGTGTGTGTGTGTGTGTGTGTGTGTGTGTGTGTGCAGGCTGCCTGGGAGGAGGAGGAGCAGAGGCTGGTGGACCTGGCTCAGACCCGGGCACGGACCCTCCAGCTGCAGGCCCAGCAGAAACAAGAACTCCTGTCACTGTGAGTGTCATACTGTATGATTGTGTGTGTCTGTGCCTGTCTGTGCCTGTGTGTGTGTGTGTGTGTGTGTGTGTGTGTGTGTGTGTGTGTGTGTGTGTAATGCTCAGCATTACTGTAACAGATTGTTTCTATGATATCAAAATGCACTGTTAGTATTTATGTCCTTTAGAATTGTTCTTTGTATGTGGACATAAATAAAGCATCTAAAATGTGTGTGTGTGTGTGTGTGTGTGTGTGTGTGTGCGTGTGTGTCGGCCCAAGCGCCCTGGAAAGTCTATTATTGAGGCTTTTATTAAACAGAGTTCAGAGTCAAACCGTCCTTGGACACGCAGCCGGCAGGAAAAACTTTTTCAGAGAATAACACTGAACCTTTTAGCGATTTTGTCCTTGGTTCCACCGTTGTTTTGGGTGAAGGGCAATTCATTTTCGATGGCGTAGGGGGGTATTCCATCAATGTCACTAAAGAAAATTCCAGGCTTATTTTTGATAACTCCCCCGAGATTCATCAAAATAAGCCTGGGTTTTAAAAATAAGTCTCGCAGAATAAGCCTAGATTACCCTTTAGCGATGTTGATGGAATACCCCCCAGGTGTATGCTTAGACGAAACACGACCATGTCTTGCGGCCATTTTGGGGACTGACTCACGGCCCAGAGAAATGTTTACAGGAGACACGAGGCCCAATCAGAGGGGTTAAAATGTATTCTTAATGACTTACACAGGGTAAGTGTGTCTGTCTTAAGGTGGATATATATATATATAAATGTGATATAGCAGCACTGGTGTTCCCAGGTGTGTGAGTGACGTGGAGCTGCAGTGTGTGGTCCAGAGGGCTGTGAGGGACTCCGTCAGAGACCAGTGTCTGGGCATCATGCAGAGGGCCAGGGAGGGCCAGGGCTCGCTGAGGAACCTGGCCAAGCAGCGGCAGAGCGTCCTGCACTTCAGACAGCTGGTGGTGAGGACAACCTAGAAACGCAATGAGTAGAACAGACGTCGGCCGTGGCAATTTGGCTAGTTCAGAAAAGATGGCTGACATGAATAATAAATAACAATAATGCTTCCTTCTATAATTCTTCCTTCTATTAGTCTATTATGACTGCCTAAGGCCCCTGGCCCGAGCATAGATGACCTTTTCCTGTGATGACTGATGGATAGATGGTTTACTTACTTAGACAAATGTACTTGTTTTAAGTCGCTTTGGATAAAAGACAAATGACCAAAATGTAAATGCTCATGTTTCACCCACCTGCCTGCTGAGTGATGTCATATTTACTATCCCAGTGTGATGATGTCATGTTCACTGTCCCAGTGTGATGATGTCATGTTCGCTGTCCCAGTGTGATGATGTCATGTTCACTGTCCCAGTGTGATGTCATGTTGCTGTCCCAGTGTGATGATGTCATGTGTGTGTGTGTGGTGTGTCTCCAGGGTGTGACCCAGGGGCAGATCCGAGGTCTGATCAAGGG